>NW_025544774.1:9833126-10065748 GCF_000003525.1 Blastomyces dermatitidis ER-3
TGAAAGAGGCATGAATATCTCTGACAGTCAAGCTGCTTTAAAAAGACTTAGAAATAGTCAGATTCATAATGATCAAATGAATCTTGAACTGATCTTAAACTCTGTTTTAAAAATTCAAGAGAGAAGAACATCAAAGCTGAGAATTCATCTGCACTGAGTTCCTGCTCATATGAATATTCATGGCAATGAATTGGCTGATTCAGCTGCAAAAAAGGGTGCAGAATTAAGCAGATCTATTCAAAAAATTGTGTCCTGGTCTTTTATAAAGAGAAAAATAAAAGAATCTTGTTTAGATAAGTGAAATGAAAGCTGGCAGAAACAAAAGAAGAGTATACATTATTCAAGATTTGAAATAAAACCCAAGTGGAAATCTTGTTCAATTAAATGTAAAAAGAAAATATTCTCATCTATAATACAGCTGAAACTAGGACATGGCTATTTCAAATCTTATATACAAAGATTTGATGATAGATTTGACTCAATAGAATGCTCATTCTACAATACAAATGAGAATCCTGAGCATATTATAATACACTGTGCATTATACAATAGTCTCAGAGCCAGATTGAAAGAGAAGTATGATCTAAATCAATTAAATATGAGATTCTTATTCTCAACTGAGACAGGAATTAAATACTTAATAGACTTTCTATCAGAAACTCAAGCAGCTACAAGAAAATGGCTAAATTCAGAATTATCTGAATATGAAGAGGAGAAAATCAATCAGATATAGTCTGTTAAAACAGCTATACACTCTCTTTTAAGAATTTGTTTTGTTATAGTCTCTCTTTACTTTTTCTTTTTCTGTATCTTTTCCTTTCAATTTCTTTCTATCTATCTATTTAATGTGTCTATCTTTGAGACTGTGTTCTTTCTCTCTTTTCTTTTATCATGATATTGTCAAATGGTTACAAAGTATCAAAAGATGTTAAAACACTGCAATTTGTAAACAGTTTTTGTATTCTGGGCTGGAATTTTCTGATTTTGCATATCTGAAATTGATGAATGTACAATAGTTAACTTTACAGACATAGAAAAAACCCTGAGAACTAAAGTTCTCAGGTAGATGTCATAGTCTCTGACTGCATACATCTATAATTGAATAATAATAATAATAATAATAATAATAATAATAATAATACTAACTTTGAAATAGAACTTATATATATTAATTACAACTGAAAATCAGGCAAAACTATATACTTATAAAACTGAATTTGACTGTCATCTTCAAGATAATTCAACAAATTTACACATCAAATCAATTCTAGAGTTATGAAAAATTATTGAGAGTATATATTTAACTATTGCGCTAATGATATGTGATATTCTGATAATTTCATTAACAGAGATGAGAATCAAGTAAAAGTTCAACTCAAGCTAAGATATTTATCACTATTACTAAGAACAATTACAAGAAGAAATAATCAAGAAACTCAGAATTATAAAACATGAAATTATCAGACAGTTTAATATCTCTGATCACAGTATATCAGAGAAGTGTAGTTTTCATAAGAAAGTGAAGAATAAACTTGTATAAGAATGTATTTAGTTATTTCATGAGTGTTATTAATAATTATTATCAAATTCTGATTATATAAGTAATCATTGAATGAACTGAATGAGACTGAATTTAATCTTCAGTCTCAGTCTCATTCTGATTTTAAAAGAATGATTATCTTTCACAGTTTATTCTGAGAAATTACTCTCATTTCACTGTTCTTGAATTAAATCTAGTCATTTTTCACATCATTTCTCTCAGAAATGGTCCATTTTCAGATTTTTTTGAGGCTTGGTCCTGGTGGGACTCATGCCAAGAAATATATGAGACCAGATCAAATGAAACCAAATGTGAAATTCATGGTCCCGGCGGCCAGTCTAGAGATATTACTTTATATAACTTAGAAATTAAAGTTTTTTTATTAGATTTTATAAGAATCTCTGCAGTAACTTCTCTTCATCATTCAGAATGATACTTATTTTTCAAGAGATTGAAAAAGAGCTTAGAATATTCATTCTTCAAGTAGAAATATATACTTTAAATAATCAAGTGATTAATTAAATCAGACTCTGTATCAGTTTTAATTGAACTTGAGAAGATAGCTGACTCTAATTCATCTTATAGAAGTTCAGACTATGCTCAGTCATTTTTATTAATATAGTTATAAAGTGATATATTCTCTTTCTCTGAATCTGAATATGATGAGATTTGAAAGAGAATTCTTATAAAAGCTTGATATTTTTTTCAAAAGAATTTACTGTATATAATTCATTCTGAAACTCATATTCTAAGACTGAAGATTTTACTTTACTTCTTATTTTAATGTAGTTAAAGACTTTAAAAACTTCTTTTTCTTATGCTTTTTCAAGAAAATTGTTTTAGTAGTCTGTTTTAACTCTTTTAACATCTGAAAAATATTCATTTCTGACAGTTTTAAACTCTTTATCAGATATTATATTATTCTTTCAATCTCTTCTAGCAGTAGCTAATTGTTTTCTTTTAAATATGATATTCTCATTTCATTAAGATTTAAAATACTCAGAAGTCTTTTTCTTTGAAATATTATTTCTAACACTTGTTAGAATAATAGATGTAATAAGCTTTACTCTATTCTTAAGCATTTCATTTAAGATATCTTGACTGAGATTTTAATATAGCTTATTCTACTTTTCAGATTGTAACAGTTTTATACTTTTTTTAACTGCTTTTCAATCAGCTTTTTCAAAGTTATACTGATTAGAGAGAAGAGAGTTTTCACTCATTTATTTTTCACTCAGTTTAATATTAAATTAAATAATCTTATGATGTGATTCTAATGTCTTATTTAAATCAATAAATCAGTTTATAAGTCTTTTTTTTATTAAATTTTATAATATGAAGATTAGATCTATAATAGATTTCTATTTCATATCTTTTTTAAAGAATGTTTATTGATCAGACTTGTTAACTAGATCTATTAAATACTTAAAGATTTATTTAACTAGATTCTCTACTCTTACTACTCTTTTACATTCTGTATTTCATCAGAGATGATGAGTATTGAAATCTTCTATAATTATAGAGTTTCTTAACAGAGTTATGTTTAAAAATTCTCTATTAATTATTCTGATATTGTTATTTTTCTTCAATGACTTGTCATTATAGATATTTATAAGCTGTATAGTATTAAACTCATTCTCTGTATCTATAATATCACTTATTAGAATATCAGGGTCAGATAGACTGGCTGCCGGAATCATGAATTACATGTTTGATCTCATTTGATCTGATCTCATACATTTCTTAGCATGAATCCCGCTGGGACTAATCATTAAAAAAACATACAAAGTGACTATATATCAGATCTCAAAATGGGATCATGACTTAGAAAAAATAAGAAAGTGATCTCATTTGATCTCATTTAGTCTCATTCTTAGCATAAAGTTAATATTTTTAGACATTTTAAGGTTTTCTTTAGACTATTTTTAATTTTTTAAAAAGTAACACTTTTTGATAACACTCAAATGAGATTTAAAGTCATTTAAAGCAATAAAAATAATTTAAATTAAGAAGTGAAAATCATGGTTCTATTTGAAAAATGTAATAAGAGTAGACAGTAAGTCTCACTGAGACAGTATAAGACTACTATCTAATGTTAAAACAGTGTAATAAGATCAGTTGAATTGATAATAAGATTATCAAATATTCTGATTCTAGTCTCAGACACGGTCACACGGTCAGTTTAGAGTCAGACATGATATTAAATTTTAGATTAAATTAATATCTTAATCTCTTTCTTTGACAGATCACAACTCTAAACTTTATCTCAGACTTTTGAGATAGAAAGCAGTAGTAGCTTGAATGAGAAATAATGTATTTTTACTCAGTATTAAAATTCAGTTTCTAAAGAAGTATAAAATCAACTCTTTATTCAAATATAATTTAAAGACAAGAATAAATACACTTTAAGTTTCTATTCACATTATTTTAAATAAATATGATTTTTAAAAAGTTTTTAAACTTTCTTTTTTTTTTTTTTTTTTTTTTTATTATTTTTGTTGTATATTTATACTAAAAGAGAGTAGAGATAGAGTAGAATCTAATCACTATTATCAGATAGTAGATTATAACTATTTTACAAAGCATAAATCTCACCTGCTTACATTCTATCTAGTTTATTATCAGAGTCATTTCTCAATTCTCTAATCTTAACAGAAGTTCAAGAATTCAAACTCTATTTACATTTAGCTGAAGAATTAGAGTTTGAAGATTTAAATAGTTAACAGTTTCTTCTTTTTAAGCTTATAGTTATAGATTTACTGACTTGAATATTTTCTTCAGTTCTAGATTAACTTTGAGCTTCATATTTTCTCCAGTTCTTTTGAGTTCTTAGAGTAAATATACATTCTTTTGAGCTAGATATATATTTTTCTTTACAATTAGAGTATTTAAGCAGAGTGTGTTGATGTATTTCATCTCTTTTTAAGCATGTTTCACATTTATGCTCACTAGTTTTGCAATCTCTGACACAGAATGTATATTTTAAGTCTCTAAAATAAGAGATTGTAAAGTGTTCATATCTTTGACAGTTTGAACACTGTGTTTAAGCTTTGAGATATTCTTGAGTCTTTGTATTTATAAACTCTCATTTTCAAATCTACTACTCTTACTTCAGAGATCTTTGATTGTTTAAGTATCTTTATATATACTAGAATAGAGGCATTTCTTCTACTTTATCTCAACTCAATTGAATTTAATTATACAGACTCTTTTCTTAATTGAATAGAATTGTATTCTTCTAATTCATTTTTAAAAAGTAGTATTTCTTCTTCACAGTCAAAAATTTGAACTGAAATATTATAAAGAATAAATTTATCACACTTTTTATCTCTCTTAGATAGAATTATTATATTTAATAAAGATTCTATTATTGATTTTCAGAGATTCTCATTCTGAATGAGGAATTCTGTACTAAATTCAGACATTATAATCAGAATAATGAAATTTTCAAAGAAGAATAACTTAATTAAAGCTATAACTGATTTTTAAACTGTAATATTAGTTATTAACTGAGAAAACAACTACTAATTAATTTCATTTCTGATTCTGAAAATAAGATTTGAATTTAGCTTGTTTCTTTATAAGATATTCTGATTTAAGACTTTGAGAATAAGTCTTCTATTTTTGAAGATTTGAAAGTTTTTCTCTTTTTATATTTTTTTCTCTATTTTTTTATGAATAGAAGTATGAGCAGCATTCTTCTCAGTTTTCTCAGAATTTTAAGCAGATTTTGAGATAGCAGACTTAGAGATAGCAGATTCAGCTGCTTGAGCATATATTTTCTTCTGATTTAAAGAACAAAAAGAAGAAGTAGAAAAAGAAGAAGAGTAAAATAAAGAGTCAGTAATTATACTAGAAATTTTCAATATTTTTTAAACTATGTTTGAAATTTCAAGTTTGAACTTAATCATCTTCTATAATTATCTAGTCTGAGTATGAAGAATTAACAGAACTTCTTTATTTATCTCACTCAGATACTGTTTTTCAAGAATTTTACTTACTTTTTCAAGTTTCTGTATTTTAAGAACTTATTATTTCTCTATTTCTTCTTTCTTTTATCTTTTCACAATTTGAATCTTAAAAATAGTATTTGAGAAAGCTTCTTTTTTCACATTAACTGAGTGTAATTTTGAACTTATTACTCTCACTTAATGAAAAGTTAATCAGACTGTTTCAATTAAGAGATTTATTAAATACTTTTAAATTGAAAAGTTAATCAGACTGTTTTAATTAAGAGATTTCTAAGTCTATTTTCAATTGAAAAGTTAGTCTGACTGTTTCAAAAGAAGAATAAAAGACTTTTATATATAAAATATCTGATTTTTTTTCACACTAGTTGAGTAACTAGATTAGATTTTTAAAGAGAATCTAATAAACTAAAAATAATTTTTAAGATAAATTAATAAAATCTTTACAATCTCTTTCTTGAGATACAGTGAAAAAAAGTATAATATTAATTAATAATAAATCAGATAATATGACAGTTTTTGAGAGAAAAACTGATAAAAAATAAGTCAATTTTTTACAGAGAAATTAATTAAAACTATTTAATTTTATTCTAAATCATTCAATTCTTCATGTCAAATGACTAGGAGTATGGTTAAACTTCAAGCTGAATTTTAAATATCATATTCAACAAAGAATCATCAAGGCAGAGAGACTACTGAATAGTATAATCAGACTATCAAATACTGAGAGAGGTCTATCCTTTCAGGCTATGAGACAGTTATACATAGCCTGTATTACCTCAGTAGCTGATTATGAAGTTCAAGTTTGGTGGAACAATCAAGGAAACTTCACTGAACTCTTTCAAAGTCTACAAAACAGAGCTTTGAGAAGAATTCTGGGAGCATTCAAGTCATCTCCTATTAAAGCAATGGAAATTGAAGCTTCAATTCCACCTCCTGCTATTCAATTTGAAAAGGCCTGTATGAACTATGCTCTGAGAGTCATGAAGATGAGCTCAAATCATATAATCAGAGAAAGAGTCTCTTCTTCATTTCCATCAGTTAACTCAGGAAATGAACTGGATTGGAATAGATTTCTTGATTGAAATGAGAATAATACTTTAAAGAAAATGCCCTCTCAACTGTATAGACTATGTTCACTTATTAAGAATCAATTTTCTTCATTAAATGTTGAGAAAATTGATCATGAGAAGATATCTCTCTGGAGAGAAAAGCTGGAATCTCTCATAGACTTACAAATAAGTGAACTATCTAAAGAGAGAGAATATGAACAGCATTTGAAGAAGATCTCTACAATTAATATAAAAGACTCTATTCTGATCTACTCAGATGGCTCAAAAAATGAGAATTTGAATAGATTAGGCGCAGGCATTGCTTATACTGAAGATAATATTAATTTTATCTCAGATTTCTGGAATTTAGGCTGTGAATCTGAAGTCTTTGATGCTGAACTATTTGCAATAGTGAAAGCTTTCAAACTCATTGAAATAAAATCTCATAAAAGAGGAAATGATTTGAAAGAGGCATGGATATTCTCTGATAGTCAAGCTGCTTTAAAAAGACTTAGAAATAGTCAGATTCATAATGATCAAATGAATCTTGAACTGATTTTAAACTCTGTTTTGAAAATTCAAAAGAGAAGAATATCAAAACTGATAATTCATCTGCATTGAGTTCCTGCTCATATGAATATTCATAGCAATGAATTGGCTGATTCAGCTGCAAAAAAGGGTTCAGAATTAAGCAGATCTATTCAAAAAACAGTGTTCTGATCTTTCATAAAGAGAAAGATAAAAGAATCTTGTTTAAACAAGTGAAATGAAAGCTGGCAGAAACAAAAGAAGAGTATACATTATTCAAGATTTGAGACAAAACCAAAGTGGAAATCTTGTTCAATTAAATGTAAAAAGAAAATATTCTCATCTATAATTCAGCTGAAACTAGGACATGGTTATTTCAAATCTTATATACAAAGATTTAATGATAGATTTGATTCAACAGAGTGCTCATTCTGCAATGTGAATGAAAATCCTGAGCATATTGTAATGCATTGTGCATTATACAATAGTCTCAGAGTCAGATTAAAGAAGAAGTATGATTTAAATCAATTAAATATGAGGTTCTTATTCTCAACTGAGACAGGAACTAAATACTTAATAGACTTTCTATCAGAAACTAGAGCAGCTACAAGAAAATGACTGAATTCAGAAGTATCTGAATATGAAGAGGTGGAAATTGACTAGATATAGTCTGTTAAAACAGCTATACATCATCTTTTATTAATTTTGTTTTGTTATAGTCTCTCTTTACTGTACTTGTTTCCTTCTGTTCTTTTCTCTATCTATTTAATGTGTCTATCTTTAAGACTATGTTCTCTTTTCTTTTGTCATAATATTTTCAAATGGTTTCAAACTATCAGAAGATGTTGAAATACTGCAATTTGTAAACAGTTTTTGTATTCTGAGCTGGAATTTTCTGATTTTGCATATTTGAAATTGATAAATGTATAATAGTTGACTCTATAGATATAGGAAAAACCCTGAGAACTAAAGATTCTCAGGTAGATGTCATAGTCTCTGACTGCATACATCTATAATTGAAGAATAATAATAATAATAATTCAATTCTTCTCACATAATAAGAGTGCAAGTCAAATCAGTTAATAAAGAGTGTAAAAAAGAATTAAGTATTAATAAAAGCTCTTCAGTTACTGAAAAAGAAATTCTTACTTAAAAGAATATAAAATTATAATAGAAAATAACTCTGTTTTTAATTCTTTATAAGAATATTGTATAAAACTCAGAAAAAAATGTCTTACTTTTTCAAGAAAAGTAAAAAACTATTTTCAAGATCTTTTTATTGTATTAACTGCTGCAGAAGAATTAGATAGAAACTACTAAGATATATACTACTATATACTCTCTATTAAGACTTTCTCTCTTCAGAGTCTTAATATTATAGAGAATATAAGTCTGTTTCTATATAATAATATAAATATTATCAGTGAGATGTAGAGAAACTGATTATTTATATCTTAAAATAGAAGACTTTGTTAATGATTATATCAATATAGAGTTAATTCTCAAATTTAATAGAAATCTAGTATTACTATTCTCAATCTCTTTCAGAATCTATTGAATATTAAGATATTAAAACTCGATTTAATATATCTCACTGTACAGAGATTAAAGACTCAGTCAGATCTTGAAATATACTAATTTTATAGTTATTAATATATTGTTAACTCATTATCTGCTGATTATGTATTAAATACAGTTATCAAGGTATCTTTTTGTATTTTTCTGCTGAGAATGAGCTAGATTGAAAGAGATGATATAAGAGTAAAACTTAGCATTGATATCTTAATACATCAAAGACAGACAGAGTTTTCATGAAAGATACACTTCAGATATGTCTATTAATTATGTACTTAATATTATTACTGAGATATCTTTGTGTATTTTTTTATCAGAGATGAGTCAGATTAGAAAGAATGATATAAGAGTGAGACTTAATATTGATGTTTTAAAATATTAAAGATAGACAGAATTTTCATGAAGATTATTTCTTAAATATCTTCACAATTACAGCTTGAGAATCTTTCAAAATGAAGAAGATTGACATATATGACTAGGTCTCTTCATCTCAGAATTTGTATGGCAATTTGGCCTGGGATTGTGGTGTGATAGAAGTGAATGAGGGATAATCCCACACAGGAGTTTCAAACAATGTCTGATTCACATTTGACTGGATAACTCCATCACTACACAGGGTATGCAGTAAGTGATAGGCTCAAAATGCTTGTATAATTGAGGGCTTTTTAATGAATCTATCAGCGGGTTCTTATTCGAAAGATTGAGCGAGTTCGTGGTGGAGCGGTTGCCATAGCAGCTCATTTTAGTCATTTTCTTATAGTTGCTTAAGTTGCTGATAGAAAGTCTATTAAGTATTTAATTTCTATCTCAGTTAAGAATAAGAATCTTATATTTAATTGATTTAAATCATACTTCTCTTTCAATCTGACTCTGAGACTATTGTATAACACACAGTGTATTACAATATACTCAGAATCAAAAAAGAGTTTCCAATCACTTCATCACGAACTCACTCAATTTCTTCGAATAAGAACCCGCTGATAGATTCATTGAAAAGCTCTTGATTATACAAGCATTTTGACCTCCTCACTGACTGCATACTTCATATAATAATGAAGTTATTCAGTCAAATGTGAATCAGATATTGTTTGAAACTTCTGTGTGAAATTATTCTCTATTCATCTCTATCACATCACAACCCCAGATCAAATTGCTATATAAATTGTAAGATGAAGAGATCTAGTTATATATATTAATCTTCTTGATTTTGAAAGATTCTCAATCTGTGATTGTGAAGATATCTGAGAAGTAGTCTTCATGAAAAGCCTGTCTATCTTTAATATTGTAAAACATTAATATCAAGTTTCACTCTTGTATCACTCTTCTCAATCTGACTCATTCTCAGTAGAAAAATACAAAAAGATATCTCAGTAATAATATTAAGTATATAATTAATCAATATATCTGAAGTGTAATTTTCATGAACACTCTATCTATCTTTAATATATCAAGATATTAATATTAAGTCTTACTCTTGTATCACTTCTTTCAATCTAACTTATTCTCAGCAGAAAAATACAAAAAGATATCTCAGTAACAGTATTCAATATATAATCAGTAGATAATAATATATCAATAACTATAAAATCAGTATATTTTAAGATCTGACTGAGTCTTTGATCTCTGTATAGTGAGATATATTAAATCTAGTTTAAATATCCCAATATTTAATAGATTCTGTAAGAAATTGAGAATAGTAATACTACATTTCTATTAAATTTAAGAATTAACTCTATATTGATATAATCATTAACAAAGTCTTCTATTTTAAGATATAAATAACCAGTTTCTCTACATCTCACTGATAATATTTATATTATTATATAGAAACAGACTTATATTCTCTATAATATTAAGACTCTGAAGAGAGAAAGTCTTAATAGAGAGTATATAGTAGTATATATCTTAGTAGTTTCTATCTCATTCTTCTGCAGCAGTTAATACAATAAAAAGATCTTGAAAATAGTTTTTTACTTCTCTTGAAAAAGTAAGACATTTTTTTCTGAGTTTTATACAATATTCTTATAAATAATTAAAAACAGAGTTATTTTCTATTATAATTTTATATTATTATTATTATTATTATTATTATTATTATTATTATTCTTCCATTATACTCATATGCAAGCGGAGCTTATGATGAGTTCTTGCGTGATGTTAAATACAGGCCAAGTGTTGATTATACAGGAGGAAATACAGGTGTTGAGACCACATCAAGATAACAAGAACATAGGAAATACAAAGAAGTGATAATTAAATACATGCGATAATAACTTCCCAGCCCAGGAACATAGAGCAATTTTATTGAAGCGATTTGTACACCTTTGTATTTATTAGAAACCTGAGGTGCTTGAGTTCTGGATTTAATGTATCTCCTGCGGGTTTCGAACTCACATGCTCTGGTTTCCCATGCCAAGGCGCTACCGGGTGGCCGCATTAACCATTCGGCCACTGAGGCTATAATTTTATATTCTTTTAAGTAAGAATTTCTTTTTCAGTAACTGAAGAGCTTTTATTAATACTTAATTCTTTTTTACACTCTTTATTAACTGATTTAAGTTGCACACTTATAAGTTATTGTATGAGAAGAATTGAATGATTTAGAATAAAATTGAATAGTTTTAATTAATTTCTCTGCAAAAAATTGACTTATTTTTTATCAGTTTTTCTCTTAAAAACTGTCATATTATCTGATTTATTATCAATTGATATCATACTTTTTCTTACTATATTTCAAGAAAGAAATTGTAAAGATTTTATTGATTTATCTTAAAAATGAATTTTAGTTTATTAAATTGTCTTTAAAAATCTAATCTAGTTACTAAGCTAGTGTGAAAAAACTAAGATATTTTATATATAAAAGTTATTTAATCTTCTTTTGAAACAGTCTGATCAACTTTTCAATTAAAAATAAACTTAGAAATCTCTTAATTGAAACAGTTTGATCAACTTTTCAATTGAAAAGAGTTTAATAAATCTCTCAATTGAAACAGTCTGATTAACTTTTCATTGAGTGAGAATAATGAGTTCAAAAATACACTTAGTTAGTATGAAAAAAGATGCTTTCTCAAATACTATTTCTAAGATTGAAATTCTGAAAAGAAGAAAGAAAGAAGAAATAGAGCAATAATAAGTTCTTGAAATACAGAAAGTTGAAAAAGTAAGTAAAATTCTTAAAAAGCAGTGTCTGAGTGAGATAAATAAAGAAGTTCTATTAATTCTTCATACTTAGACTAGATAATTATAAAAGATGATTAAGTTCAAACTTGAAATTTCAAACACAGTTTAAAAAATATTGAAAATTTCTAGTATAATTACTGACTCTTTATTTTACTCTTCTTCTTTTTCTACTTCTTCTTTTTCTTCTTTAAATCAGAAGAAAACATATGCTCAAGCAGCTGAATCTGCTATCTCTAAATCTGCTATCTCAAAATCTGCTTAAAATTCTGAGAAAACTGAGAAGAATGCTGCTCATACTTCTATTCATAGAAAAGTAGAGAAAAAAATATAAAAAGAGAAAAACTTTCAAATCTTCAGAAATAGAAGACTTATTCTCAAAGTGTTAAATCAGAACATCTTACAGAGAAACAAGCTAAATTCAAATCTCATTTTCAGAATTAGAAATGTAATTAATCAGCAGTTCTTTTCTCAGTTAATAACTGATATTAAAGTTTAAAACTCAGTTATGACTTCAATTGAGTCATTCTGCTTTGAAAACTCTATCATTCTGACTATAATGTCTGAATTCAGTACAGAATTTATTATTCAGAATAAGAATCTCTGAAAATCAGCAGTAGAATCTTTGTTAAACATCATAATTCTATCTGAGAGAGATAAAAAGTGAGATAAATTCATTCTTTATAACATTTCAGTTGAAATTTTTGACTGTGAAGAAGAAATGCTACTTCTTAAAAATGAATTAGAAGAATACAACTCTATTCAACTGAGAAAAGAGTCTGTATAACTAAATTCAATTGAGTTCAGACAAAGTAGAAGAAATGTCTCTGTTCTAATATATATAAAAACACTTGAATAGTCAAAGATCTCTGAAGTAAGAGTAACAGATTTAAAAATGAGAGTTCATGAATATAAAGACTCAAGAATGAATCTCAAAGCTTAAACATAGTATTCAAACTGTCAAAGATATGAACACTTTGCAATCTCTTATTTTAGAGACTTAAAATATACATTCTGTGTCAGAGATTGTAAAACTAGTGAGTATAAATATGAAACATGCTTAAAAAGAGATGAAATATATTAACACACTCTGCTTAAATACTCTAATTGTAAAGAAAAACATATATCTAGCTCAAAGAAATGTATGTTTGCTTCAAGAACTTAAAAGAACTAAAGAAAAGATAAAGCTCAAAGTTAATCTAGAACTGAAGAGAATAGTCAAGCCAGTAAAATCATAACTGTAGGCTTAAAAAGAAGAAACTCTCAACTATCTAAATCTTCAAACTTCAATTCTTCAGCTAAATATAAACAGTATTTAAATTCTCAAACTTCTGTTAAGATTAAAGAATTGAGAAATGACTCTGATAATAAACTAGATATAATGTAAGCAGTTGAGATTTCTACTTTTCAAAATAGTTATAATCTACTATCTGATAATAGTGATTAGATTCTACTCTATCTCTACTCTCTTATAGTATGAATATATAACAAAAACAATAAAAAAAGTTTAAAAACTCTTCAAAAATCACATTTATTCAAAATAATGTGAATAGAAACTCAAATTGCATTTATTCTTACCTTCAAATTGCATTTGAATAAAAAGTTGATTTTATACTGCTTCAGAAGTCAAATTTTGATACTGAGTAAAAATATATCATTTCTCATTTAAGCTACTACTGCTTTATACCTCAAAAGTCAGAGATAAAGTCAAGAGTAGTGATTTATGAAAGAAAGAGATCAAGATATTAATTTAATCTAAGATTTGATATCATGTCTGACTCTGATATTCTGATGAGTGATATTATAGATAAAGAGAATGAGTTTAATACTATACAGTTTATAAATATCTATAATGAAAAGTCATTGAAGAAAAATAACAATATCTGAATAATTAATAGAGAATTTCTGAACATAACTTCATTAAGAAACTTTATAATTGCAGGAGATTTCAATACACATTATCTCTGATGAAATTCAGAATGTAAAAGAGTAGTAAGAGCTGATAATCTGATTGAATAAATCTTTGAGCATTTAATAGATTTAGTGAACAAGTCTGATCAATAAACATTCTTTAGAAAAGATATGAAACAGAAATCTATTATAGATCTAATCTGTATATTATAAAATCTAATGAAAAAAAGACTTGTAAACTGATTTATTGATTCAAATAAGACATCAGAATCAAATCATGAGATTATTCAATTTAATATTGTACTGAGTGAAAAATAAATGAGTGAAAATTCTCTTTTCTCTAATCAGTTTAACTTTGAAAAAGCTGATTGAAAAGCAGTTGAAGAAAGTATAAAACTGTTAAAATCTGAAAGACAGAGTGAGCTATATTGAAATCCTGATCAAGATATCTCAAATGAAATACTTAAGAATAGAGTGAAGCTCATTACATCTATTAGTCTAGTAAGTGTTAGAGATAATATTTCAAAGAGAAAGTTTTCTGAGTATTTAAAATCTTGATAAAATGAGAATATCTCATCTAAAAGAAAACAATTAGCTACTGCTAGAAGAAATTGAAAGAATGATATAATATCTAATAAAGAGTTAAAAGCTGTCAGAAATGAATATTTTTCAGATATTAAAGAAGCTAAAACAGACTACTGAAATAAATTGCTTAATAAAGTATAAGAAAACAAAGCTTTTAAAGCTTTTAACTATACTAAAATAAGAAGTGTAGCAAAACTTCCAGTCTTAGAATATAAGTTGCAGAATAAATTATATACAGCAAACTCTTTTAAGAAAAACTGTTAAGCTTTTATAAGAATTCTCTTTCAAAACTCATCAGATTCAGATTCAGAGAAAGAGAATATATCACTTCTTAACTATATTAATCAAAATGACTGAGAATGACCTCATCTTATATAAGATGAATTAGAGTCAGTTATTTTCTCAAGTTCAGTTAAAACTGCTGCAGAGTCTGATTTAATTAATTACTTAATTATTCAAAATACATACTTCTACTTAAAGAATGAATATTTTGAGTACTTTTTCAATCTCTTGAAAAATGAATATCATTCTGAATGCTGAAGAGAAGTCACTGAAGTAATTCTTATAAAATCTAATAGAAAAACTTTAATTTTTAAGTTATATAGAGTAATATCTCTATTGAACTGTCTAGAAAAGATTTTAGAGAAGATAATAGCTACTTAACTATCTTTTATAAGCTCTATTAATAACTCTCTTTTATTCAGTGAATAAATGTGAGATAGAAAATAATATTCTATAATTAACACTGTTCTCTCGCCCCGGTGGCCGAATGGTTAATACGGCCACCCGGTAGCGCCTTGGCGTGGGAAACCAAGGCGCGTGGGTTCGAAACCCGCAGGGGATACATTAAATCCGGAACCCAAGCACCTCAGGTTTCTAATAAATACAGAGGTGTACACATTGCTTCAATGAATCGCTCTATGTTCCTGGGCTGGGAAGTTATTATTGTATGTATCTAATTGTCACTTCTTTGTATTTTCCTATGTTCTTGTTATCTTGGCGTGGTCACAACACCTGTATTTCCTCCTGTATAACCAACACTTGACCTGTATTTAACATCACGCAAGGACTCATCATAAGCTCCGCTCGCATATGAGTATAATGAAAGAATAATAATAATAATAATAATAACACTGTTCTCTCAGTTATTCATAATATTTATATAGTAAAGTATGAATATCTGGTCTTAACTGTAGTTTTTATTAATATAAAAGAAGTATTTAATCATGTTTCAAAGTCAAAGTTAATTCAGACTTTGAAGATGTTAAAACTGTCACTTTTTCTAATAAAATGAGTTAACTGTTTTATATGTAAAAGAATCATATAACTTTTCTTTAATGAAATGAAATAAAATAAGACTGAGATAAAAATAGAAGTACTGTAAGAATCTTCAATCTCACTTATTGTATTTGTAATATACACTGTATATCTATTCAAAAATAGAAATATGAAAATAGTGTAATTTTTGAGTTATATAAATGATATTAATCTAGTCTACAGCTCAAAAACTATTAAAGAGAATTTTAAAGTGATTGAAAAAGCTATAAAGAAAATCTTTATTAGAGTAGATATCAATTAAATTTAATTTAATATAGATAAAACTAAGTTAATTCATTTCTTTTCTAGATTAAATGAGAAAGAACTATCTCTAACTCTTTTAAATAGAGAGATTAAACTCAGTTTAAATATCAAATAATTAGAAGTATGATTAAACTCTAAGTTGAATTTTAAATATTATATTTAACAAAGATCTGTCAAGATAGAAAGACTATTAAATAACATAATCAGACTATTAAATACAGAGAAAGATCTATTCTTTCAGACTATGAGACAGTTATATATAGTCTGCATTATCTCAGTAACTGATTATAAAGTTCAAGTTTAATAAAATAATCAAGGAAATTTCACTGAACTCTTTCAAAGTTTGTAAAACAGAGCTTTGAGAAGAATTCTGAGAGCTTTTAAATCATCTTCTATTAAAGTAATAAAAATTAAAGCTTCAATTCTCTTTTCTATTATTAGATTTGAAAAGACCTGTATGAACTATACTCTAAGAGTTATAAAGATGAGCTTAAATTATATAATCAGAGAAAGAGTCTCTTCTTCATTTTCATCAATTAACTCTGAAAATGAACTGAATTAACATAGATTTCTTGATTAAAATGAAAATAATTCTTCAAAGAAAATATCTTCATAACTGTATAGACTATACTCACTGATTAAAAATTAATTTTCTTCTTTAAATATTGAAAAAGTTGATCATGAGAAGATATCTCTCTGAAGAGAAAAGCTTGAATCTCTTATAGACTTATAAATAAGTGAACTATCTAAAGAGAAAGAATATGAACAGTATTTGAAGAGAATTTTCATAATTAATATAAAAGACTCTATTCTGATTTATTCAGATGACTTAAAAAACAAGAATTTAAACAGATTAGACACAGACATCACTTATACTGAAGATAATATTAATTTTATCTTAGATTTCTGAAATTTACACTGTGAATCTGAAGTCTTTGATACTGAACTATTTATAATAGTAAAAGCTTTCAAACTCATTGAAATAAAATCTTATATAAGAGAAAATAGTTTGAAAAAGATATAAATATTCTCTAATAGTTAAGCTGCTTTAAGAAGACTTAGAAATAGTCAGATTTATAATAATTAAATGAATCTTAAACTCATCTTAAACTCTGATTTGAAAATTCAAAAGAGAAGAATATCAAAGCTGATAATTTATCTACACTGAATTCCTGCTTATATAAATATTTATGATAATGAATTAGCTAATTAAGTTGTAAAAAAGAGTTCAGAATTAAGCAGATCTATTCAAAAAATTATATTCTAATCTTTTACAAAGAGAAAAATAAAATAATCTTATTTAGATAAGTGAAATGAAAGCTGATAGAAATAAAAGAAGAGTATATATTATTCAAGATTTAAAATAAAACTCAAGTGAAAATCTTGTTTAATTAAATATAAAAAGAAAATATTCTCATCTATAATACAGCTGAAACTAGAATATAACTATTTTAAATCTTATATACAAAGATTTAATGATAGATTTGATTTAATAGAATACTTATTCTGCAATGTAAATAAGAATTCTAAGTATATTATAATACACTGTGTATTATATAATAGTCTCAGAGTTATATTGAAAGAGAAGTATAATCTAAATTAATTAAATATAAGATTCTTATTCTCAACTGAGACAGAAATTCAATACTTAATAAACTTTCTATCAGAAACTCAAGCAGCTATAAGAAAATAACTGAATTCAGAAATATCTGAATATAAAGAGAAGAAAATTAATTACATATAGTTTATTAAAATAGCTATATACTATCTTTTAATAATTTGTTTTATTACAGTCTCTCTTTACTTTACTTTTTTCTTTCTATTCTTTTCTATCTATCTATTTAATGTGTTTATCTTTAAGACTGTATTCTCTTTTCTTTTATTATAATATTATCAAATGATTTCAAAGTATAAGAAGATGTTAAAATACTGCAATTTGTAAACAGTTTTTGTATTCTGAGCTGAAATTTTCTGATTTTATATATCTGAAATTAATGAATGTATAATAGTTAACTTTATAGATATAGGAAAAACTCTGAGAATTAAAAGTTCTCAGATAGATATTATAGTCTCTGACTGTATACATCTATAATTGAAGAATAATAATAATAATGTGTTCTCTTTTCTTTTATCATGATATTGTCAAATGATTTCAAAGTATTAGAAGATGTTAAAATACTGTAATTTATAAACAGTTTTTGTATTCTGAGCTGGAATTTTCTGATTTTATATATCTGAAATTGATAAATATATAATAGTTGACTTTATAGATATAGTAAAAGCTCTGTAAAAGTTCTCAGGTAGATATTATAGTCTCTGACTGTATACATCTATAATGAAGAATAATAATAATATAACACTGTGAGTATAAAGAATCATTATTAACTGAATCAGTGAGTTAAATATAAGATTATAAATATATATATAAATGAGATTGTGATGAATTCATTATCTTGATATTTATTTAGTAAATTCTTATCAATATTATTCTCTTTTTTCTTACTTTTTCTTTTTGAAATATAATGTGTTTTCTGTAAGCTTCTTTTTAAGTGAGTAGTAGTATTATTAATTAAGAAGATCTTAAATGCATTAATACTGATAGAATAAGATGATTTTAACATCTGATAGACATATTGAATGAAGCAGTAGTTAAAATAATGATTATATTAATAAGAAATCCTGAATTGACAGTGATTTTGTGTAAAATAAGTCTCATAACCTGTGAAAGGTGTAAAGTTTGCTTGATTGAAAAGATTGCTAGCTTGTGAGAAGTTATATAGTGAAAGAATTAGTAAGCCAGCTCACGTGATCTGACATAAGTATCATGTTCTTTCTGTTGACCGTTACGGCTGTTGCGGTTAGCAATTTCACTAGATCACGTGACTCATCACTATATTATATTCTTGTAGATAGATCTATCAATACAACCTTCAACTATTCTACAGATTATAGCCTGAATGACATATTTTTCTTTTTAGAATATTGTATCAACATTTTTTTTAATATGAATAGTTCATCTTTTTTGAAAAGACTCTCACTCTTTACTAGAGATATTTCATTTTCTCTGAATCTGCTGATCAGCAGATTTATATACTTTATATTTTTGAGAAAGTGTGTTCTTCATTGTAAAGAATATCACTTTTTTTTTTTTTACATATCTAGAAGAAGCAGAGCCACCTTGATATGAGTGATATGCCTGTTACTTCAGAGTTTAGCTCAAGACTCAGAACTACATACTTCACTAGACAACTCATTGATAGAATGATCACTTATTATAAGAAGGCTTCTGACTTGCAAGATGAGACTGAGATCAGTTTTCATCAGAGTATGAAATTTGATGATGAGATAACAGAGAAACTTCAGAATAAAGAAAAGCAGAGTTAATATTCATCTGCAGAATCTGTTCATTTTAACTTATCAAATTCTTCACTGTCTTTTATTTTTGAAATGTTAATTTTTAATAATGATCTGAATCAATCTATCTATTACACTGCAGGCAATCTTATGAATCTTATACAGATGATGCTATAGAATTAAATAACTGCAGCTGAAATCACTCAACATCTCACTATATCTGTCTCTGTATAAAGAGACACTATGAGAGATGAGTTGCAGAAATATCAGAAGAAAGTCAAATATGCACTAAATATCAAATCAGTGATCATATTTGATGACTCTAATTATGAAGTCTGATGTGTTGTCTTGTTGACTGATGCAGAAGTTATTGATGAAACTGACATTCTATTGAGAACTCAATGAGAATTCTCTTTTACACATCATATCAACTCTGAGAAGTGAAGAATCTGTTTCAAGTCTCTATATAGATGTATGCTATTGAGTCTTGTTAAAAATGTTTGAATCACTATTGAAACCTTGAAAGCTGACAATGCTGCAGCTCTGTGAGACAAGATCAATGTTGAATATACAATATCACTGACAGAAGAACATGTTAATGTCTTCAAGAAATTAACAAAATTACAAGTCAAGGAGAATGATTATCTTACTTTTCAGAGACATTTTCACTATCTTATTATCTGTCACAAGGAGCTCTGTCAGAGCACTGAGAATATATATCATGATCTTTTTCTCAACAATCTACAAGATTATCAAAGACTGTTTGTCAAGATACATTTAAATGAGTTTTTCTCCACTGATCAGAGACTTATTATCAACATTGATATCAATGATTTGATGAAGCAACTGATTAATCATACATTTAAGAAGATCATCACTGAGTGGAAAAAGCAGTCTCAGGCCGATTCTGTGACTGTGAAAAAGGACAAAGATAAGAACAAAGATGAGGACAAAAGCACATCTGTATAAAAGTGCACTCACTGCAGAAGATATGAACATACTGTTGACAGATGTTTCATCTTACACCCTGATAAAAAGAAAAAGAAGGATGACAAGAAGAAAGAGAAGAAGAATGACTTGATGAGTTCTTAATCAGCAGCAAATACAGCAATTACAAAGATTGAGTTCTATTTCTCTTTCACAGTCACTGAAAAACCATCCTCTAGATCTTGATATTTGAATACATGTACAAGCCTGAATATGATAAGTGAGCTTCATTCTTTTTCAAATATTAAATCTTTTAATAATAATATCTCTGTCAATTCTGTGACTGAGAGAACTGAGTTTGTCAAGAAGATTGAAACTGTCACCTTGAAGATTGAGAGTGATGATGTTAACTTGCAGAATGTTCACTATATTTCTAATATTACAGTTAACCTGCTCTCATTTATAAAGCTTGAAGATCAGAAATTCTGATTTACATTATCTTTCACTATTCTCTCATTTTTCATTTGCAGAGCCCTGAACAGTGTTATTTTTCATACAGTTTAAATCACTCAGAACAACATATATAAGGTCAATGAGTGAGAGTTTAATGAGAATCTCAATTATCTGAACAGAGCAGTCAAGTATATTGTGATGATGTCTCATAAGTATGATTTTGACTGAAAAGTTAATCTTTCTGTGACTGCTGCTACTACTGTTAATAACATTGATTCTACAGCCCCGAATACAGGTCTTGAGAATACAAGAATATCAAAGACTCTTTTGAACTAGCACTGTGATCTCAGTCACATTCACACTGATGCTATAATTACTATGATTAAGAATTCTCATACTGGAGTCATAATTAAAGATTCTAAGACTAAGTTCTTTTGCAAGAAATGTGTCAAGACAGGTATGACACAAGATTATTTGAAAACACTGATGCCTAGATCTATTCAACTCATTGAGAAGATTCATATTAATCTTGTAGATAATGAGTATACATTGAAAGATCTCTCTGATTATCTCTTAGAGTTCTGTCTGAGAATCAGATACTGAATGCTTATCATCTGTGATGCAACTTGCTATTATTGAGTATATTTTTTAAAGTTCAAGAATGAGGCTGTTCAATACTTTGAGTTGTGACTCAGATTCATGAGTAATCTCTGATATACAGTCTCTGCTTTTCTACAGACTGATATTGATGATGTTTTCTGATTCACATGTATACACACAGTTATGAATTCATATGATATCAAATGAGAATTAACAGCATCATATTCATCACATCAGAATAGCATTTCTGAATATGAGATCTGCACTATTATGAGATGAGTTAGAGCTGCTCTTTTGAAAGATAATCTCTCTAAGAAGTTCTGAGCAGATGTTCTAGAGACAGTGATTGTAATAATCAATAATACTTTCACATCTATAGTTCTTTATAACTTGAAATTTTGATTCTCTACTGCAGAGACTTCTGTGATTTCAACTTCATATAAGATTTCTTAATGTGCACTTATAAATATCCTGCTGAATGTGAGGTATTTTCACTGATTAAATACAGAGGTTTTTATTCACTTGCATGAATTTCAGCAGTCTGCAGATAAGCTTTCTTCACATGCTGATTTCTATTATATCATTGAATTCAGTGGCACTTTGATATATCATCTATAACATTCTGAATCTGATAAGATTATTGCTAGTAGTGATGTGAGGTTTCTGATCACTGAAAAACCAGTTATTACATCTGTCAAACTCATTAATAATGCCAGTGAACTGAAACCAGATATTCATTTGATTGATAATAAAGATGCTTCTCATATTGATGATCTGAATTCTACATAATTGCAGCCCGCGAAATCGCTGACTACATATACTTCAAGCCTTATTACAGATAATCTCCCGAAGTTCTACAAGAATGCCACATCTCAGTCAGAAGAGATAGAAGATTATTGAAAGAAGTTCATGTAATGTGAGATTACTGACCTGAAGAGATATAATATATGAAGTTTGATTTCTAAATCTGATATTCTGAGAGATGAACTGATTACTTCAGACTGTTAAGTGTTTCTTGAGAAAGATAGGCCTGCAGATCTGAATACTGATTCTGATGATATTCTTAGAAAATTATGTTGAGTGATTTATAATAACTGACTTAAGAAGAATTCTAGAGAAGAGATCTACACTTCTGTTATCACTGATACTATCAATTGTATTCTTTTTATAATAACAGTACTACACAGTTGAACACTTCATTAAGTAAATATAGTGATAATATATCTGTATAAGCATCTCACTAAGAAGATCTATATGAGATAATTCACTGAATTTGAGACAGGTTCACTGAAAATGCTTGTCTGTGTAATTGAGAGTAGTCTATACAGCCTAGACTCTGCAGTAAAGATCTGATATGATTACTTAACAGCTCTGTTAAGTGATCTTAAATTTACAGTCAGTACTCATAATCTAACACTCTGATATCATATATTCAGATATCATCACTATATAATAATCTATATTGATGATCTCAACATCATATCTGAAGCTTCTGAGAATGCTGATTGACTAGTGAGTATGCTCAGTGAGAAATTGAAAGTCAAGAATCTATATCAGTCAATCAAGTATTTGAGTATAGAGATCAATTGTTCAGACAAGAGAATTGATTTGATACATTGTCAATATATTAAATGTCTTATTAAAGATTTCTATCTTGATAATGCAGCTGTTGTCAGAACATTAATGAAGAATGAATTCTGTATTGATGATTTCTCTATATCTGAGAAAGAGACTGATTTCACAATTCAGTGATATTAACATGATGTGAATTGCTTGTAATATCTTGCAGTTAAAACATGTTCTGATATCACTTACACTGTCTTGCTACTCACTCAATGAAACATTGATTCAACACCTCAATGTTGAAAGGCTCTATTACATGTCATATATTATTTGAAAGAGATCATGGATCTGGGCATTTTCTACAGACACGGCCCGTATGAGAGGTCTGTTTCTATCATTTCTACCATTTCTACTGTTCCTACTGATCTCTCTGTTACCTCTAATTTCCCTGATGATTTCTACCTACTCTTCAGCTACTCGGATTCCGATTGAGCCAGCCCCTTGAATGATGATAGGAAATCAACATTCAGCTATGTTTTTAAGCTTACAGATGACCTGATTTCATAGTATTTGATGAAGCAATCTTGTATATCTCTAAGTTTCAATAAGACTGAATATGTGGCTCTTAGTGAGGCAGTTCACAAGGCAACATGAATCTGAAATCTCATGATTGAGCTTGGCTTCATTACTACATCTCTGATACAGATTCTCACTGATAATAAGAGTGTCATAGATCTCACAAAGATAGCAGTCATTACAGTCTGAAGTAAGCACATTGACACACATTTTCATTTTTCATGTTGACAGTTGAATCAGAGAGTTATTGATTTAGAATATATTCTTATCTCTCAGATGATAGCAGATGAACTCACTAAATCTCTAGACACTGTGATATTTATATAATTCATGATTTTACTAGACCTTACAGGTGTAAAAGTTGGAAATGTTTAATTTTACATTTGTATTTGATTTTGACAGACTATCTTGATGATTTGAGTGTTTTTGTATGTGATTCTTGTTATCTTGAGAGAGAGTGTTGACTGTTACAGCTGTTGTGATTAGCAATTCCACTAGATTATATAACTCACTACTATATTATGTTCTTATAGATAGATTTATCAATACAACCTTTAACTATTCTACACTTTCTCTTGAAGAATAATGTTGTTATGTTATATTGTAATCTAACTACGCAAGTTACACTAAATGAATAGATTGAGATGACACGTGACTAGAGTAAATGTAGTAATCATCAACACTCTCTCTTGCTACACTGTGACCTATAATAAGCCGCCACCCGGGGCCTATCTCATTCTCAAATCTTTCAAAAATGCAATAATAATTAATTACATGAATCAGACTCTGATTTCCTCATTAGAAAAGACATCTGTACAGCAATAACTGTAAAAATCAAGAAATACATGCAAAATTCATTGATTCACTGTATCATCATTATCATTCAATCATTTCTTCTTCTTAATTTTCTGAATGTTAACTCTTTTGACAAATTCTTCAAATGCAGACTTTGTCAGTGGCTTGATGAGTCTGTCAGCTATGTTTGCTATAGAATCAACATGTTTCATCATGATTTTCTGTTTTTCAATCAAATTATGAAGAATATGATATCTAATCTCAATGTGATGTGATCTTTATGTTAAGGATTTCTTCTTTGCTAGATCAATTGCTCTCTTATTATCAACTTATAGATATGAGCATATTTTCACTTTTTCATCATTTATCAACTCAGTATTATATAATATATCATTCAATCAGATTATCTCACAAGCTGTCTTACTAGCTGCAATATATTCAGCTTCTGTAATTGATTTAATAATAGATGTCTGTCTCTGTGACTGTTATGAGATCGGTGACTCATTAATCAATATAATATAGTCAGTAGTCAATTTGTATTGAGAATTCACTCTCACTCAGTTCAAATCACAGTATGTCATAGAACTCAGACTCACATCATCAATCTTCTTCCTGTATATTATGCCATGGTTTTTCATCTTCTTGATATAACATAGAACATGCTTCAATACTGCTCAACATACCTTGTGCAGATATGAGTTAAAACATGAGAGATAGTTGACTGTAAACATCAGATCTGATCAGCTACTTGAGATTAAATATTGCAATGATCTCAATTCTTGATAATATCTCATAGCTGTAAAGTCATCATTCAATTCCTTTCTCTCATCAGGTGAGAAATTTCAGTTATATACTAGTTATCATCAGAGTGTCAGCTGAATTTATCTTATTCATGTCAAAATCTTCAAGAATCTTCTCAATATAATAACTCTGTGTAATCACTAGATCATCATTTCTCTGACATTTAATCTTCATTTCAAGATATGATTTGATCTCTTTGACATTCTTCATCTCAAATCTCTTTACAATCTTTTTCAATACTCAGTCTAATTGCTGTTCTTAAGATTCTATTATCTGATAATCATCAACATGCAATGTCAGATAGATCTTATGAACAGAGTGATATAGAAATTCACTATCATAAGATAATATCTTGAATCTCAATGTAGTCAGATGCTCTGTTATAAGAAAATATTATATTCTTACAACTTGCTTCATTTCATATAGACTCTGACAGAGTAATTTCATCAAGCTCTCTCTACTATGCTTAATACCTGTGAATAATTGTATATAGATTATCTCATTCTGTGATAGTATGTCATTCAAAAACACAGATACATAGTTAATTGATTTGATCTTTCATTCATTGACAGTTGATATAGTGAATAGACTGTGTGATGTAGGCCCTGATATCACTGCAGCATATGATCTTGTATAATGAATACTCTGCTATTGTAAGAACTCTCTAATCACTCAGTGAGCTCTAAAGCAGATGATTTCTCTCTTATTATTGAATTTTCAATCATATACTCATTTATCTGTAAGAATATTCATTTTCAGAGTCTTCTCAATAATAATACATATCTTCTTCTATTCAAATATCTTAATCTTCTTTTTCATTGTCTCATGTTAATAGTCTCAGTCTGAGCTTCTCTTGACTTCTGTCAGTGTAGTTAGTCAGTCTGTCAGAATACTTAGAACAGAATCATTCTTATTAACAGAGTCTTCAGACTCTTCATTCATGATAAGCTGTGTCTTATCATTTAGAAGATAGATTGAATCAATTGCATTCTCTAAGTTCTCATTGATAATTATCTTTAAAATATCTGACTTTTTCTTTATAAGTCTTCTTAGAAGGCAGTGTTATTATCTCTCTCTGACATTCAGAATGTTCAATTCATTAGATAATTCATTGAATTCTCTTACTGTATTTACAGGTGTGTTTGTACTCATGTCAAGAGCTTCATCAAATATGACATCTTATGCAATCTCAAGATGACATGCAACAGAATCTCATACATGATATTAATATAATTCTTGATATTCAATCAGCTGTTATTTCTTGCTGTCAGTTCTATCTGTGAGCTTATTTAACACTTTCAAATTCTTCTTGTAGATCTTGCACTCCCATCTCTGTATTCAATGAATAGAAGATTGCATCTCAGTTCAAGCTTCAAAAGATGTAAGTAATGTTTCATTCTTGCATTTAAATATCTTTATTAATGTTGAAAATATATTGATTATCATGACTGTAGCTTGTATTACTTCATCTCAAAGTTCTCTTTCTAATTCACTATTAAATAGTAGGCTTCATGTCTTTTCTGCAACTATTTGATTTGTATGTTCTACTGAGTCATTTGTTGTGATGTGTCAGATGTAGTCATTTCATATATTATTTCTTTACTCTGATAGTAGGTCTTAAGTTTTTGACTTTTGAACTCTTCTCTATTATCTCAGTGTAGAGTTTCAACTTGATATTATATAGTTATCTCAATACTTATGATGAAGTTTATTAATCTTACAGTAGATTCTTTCTTTTCTATTATAAGAATTACTCATCTATAATGAGTTGTATTATCTGTTATACTTAATCAGTAGCTTGCATTCTCTCTAGTAAGAGTGTCATTCTCATTGAAAAGTGTTTTTCCACTCTCTGTCAGATCAATGAAGAATCTCGTTATTAATTTAATAGCTCATATCATAGATGTGAAGATTGAACATGTCATTTTTATCTGAATACAGACTTTGCAGAATGATAAAGCTCATTAATCAATAATTCTCATCTCTAGATATAAATCTGCTGCTATTTTTACAATATTCATGAAATTTAGATATTCTAGCTTTTAATATCATTGCATCATTATAAGTTCTATAATCTTTATATCATTTCTTTCAGATAGTGTCAATATTGTATCATCTTTCATCTGTAATGTGTTTACAGATTCAAAATCATTATTAAGTATAGTAAATCAGATCAAGTCTCTGTATATAATCAGTCTTTTCATCTCATAGATATCATTCTCATTTAATCTTGCTGTAAATAAGAATATGCAGTCAGAAGATATAATCAATATAGTATGATTATTCTTATATATCAACTGCTTATAGATATAACTCTGATATACAAGCTTATTCATACTCATGAGATTCACTTCTAACTTTAGAACATAGTGAATATTATTTAACAGCATATTTATCTCTTTCACTGAAATCTTTGTATCTTCTATAGCTGCAGCAGAGATCACTGTTCTGTCTGTTATTTTCAATATTACTTTCATCTTCTGAGGTTTTATCATGACAAGATCTCTATGAGATGTGATATAAGTGTCTGATTTAGAGTCTAGAATCTAGATATCTTTTTCTGTCTAATCACTTACATAGGTCTTTTTCTTAATACAAAATACTTGTTTCATAATACTATGAATAGAAGCAGCATCTGTATTCTCTGCATTCTTGTCTTTATTCTTATTTCTATTTGTATTGAAGTTTGAAGAATATTTCTCAGAGTATTTCTTTCAACAGTCAGTCTGAATATAATTAATCTTTTGACAATGATAGCAGATTCTCACATTATTATCTCTATATTCAGGTTTGAATTCAGTGTTCTTATTCTTGTTATTATCTTTATTCTTGTCTTTCTTATTCTTATCTTGCATGTTGTTGATAGAATTTCTAGATATATCAGTATTTACTTCATTCATAGCAGAGAGCTGTAAAAGAATATCACAGTACAGACTTATAAAATTATTCTCTAAAAGTTAAGTATTATCTTTATCAATTTGATTTATTCAATTTCTTATAAATAAGACTCAATCTCTGTTAACTTCTGTGAGTAATCTATTAAAAAATATAACATTTTTAATCTTATATCTCAGATAGATATAATCAGTTCTGATAATAATTAATTATTCAATGAAAGCTCTGTCAGATTCTTTACTTTTAAAGATTATTTTAATAAACTCTTTAAATAAACAAGTTCTATGTATAGCAGATCACTTGAAAAAGTTATTCTTTATAATAGTTTATAGAGTATAAGCTGATAATTTGAACTTCTTAAGTATAGTAAAATAAGTCTTGATCTGTGAGATAATTGCAGATTATATGTAATTATATAATCAAAGATTATATTCTTTTCAGAAATATTATATATTCATAGTAACATTCTTATCAAGATTATTATCTTCAAGAATATCATCAGTTTCAGACTGCTCTATAGTGAAAAGAATTTCCTCTCTTCATATTAAGTAGTTAATGAATTCAGTGAGAACTATCAGTCTTTTAATAAGTCTTACTTAGCTTCTGAATTCTTCAAGAACTTTTATTATAATAGATGTCTTTTCTTTTCATTGAAGATATTCTGTCAGATCTGCTCTTATTTTATCATCTACAGAATCACTTCTACTAGTCTTTATCTACTCAATCTCATACTGAAGTCTTGTAATTTCTAGTCTCATGTAAGTCTTCTCACTTACTAAGCTATTATTGTTTCAGTTACTTAAGCTCTCTGCATTGTCTGATATCTCACTGATGTCTTCAATCAGATCTTTATATATATTGAATTTATCAGACTATTTCTCTGCAATGATTTTATTCAGCTCAAACATCTCTGAGACAGTCACTTTTCAGTTTATTACAGATATTGATAAGCTCACACTCAATTCTTCTTATACTTCAGATGTTTGTGAATTTCTTCTTCTACACATTGACATGTAATTCTTCATTAAGTCAGGCTTTTCACCTGATCTCAGGTTCATCATGAGTTCAATTAATCAATAAATCATCTAGACACACTTGTAATGATGTGTGAAGATGTCAATTTAGCATGTTGTTACAGTTATTCATTGCTTGCAAAGAGCTTCATAACCTCTTGAAGAATAATGTTGTTGTGTTATATTGTAATCTAACTACGCGAGTTACACTAAATGAATTCATGAATAGGTTGGGGTGGCACGTGACTAGAGTAGATGTACCTTACCGGAAGAACGTAGAGTTATTACACAACTGAATTATGATTGTTTTATCATTTCAATCAGTGACACAGTCGCCGAGCTGTAAATCATAGTATAATGATGAATGAATGGTGGAATCACTGTAAATAAGTGATAAACTGAAAAAATCAATTATTATATTAGTGATGTCATTGAATTCAATCTATATAATCACTAATTCTAAAAACTGTCTCATTTACTGATATTATTCTCTATTGAAAATCACAGACACTTCTATCTAAATTGTTCTGAATTAACTGAATCAAGTTTCTTTCATAGTCTTTATTTTCAGTTATATTACTCTCATTGATCACATCACTGAACTTGTTATTATTATTATTATTATTCTTCCATTATACTCATATGCAAGCGGAGCTTATGATGAGTCCTTGTGTGATGTTAAATACAGGCCAAGTGTTGGTTATACAGGAGGAAATACAGGTGTTGAGACCACGCCAAGATAACAAGAACATAGGAAATACAAAGGAGTGACAATTAAATACATGCGATAATAACTTCTCAGCCCAGGAACATAGAGCAATTTTATTGAAGTGATTTGTACATCTCTGTATTTATTAGAAACCTGAGGTGCTTGGGTTTCAGATTTAATGTATCCCCTGCGGGTTTCGAACCCACACACCCTGGTTTTCCATGCCAAGGTGCTACCGGGTGGCCGCATTAATCATTCAGCCACCGGGGCTCACTGAACTTGTAAATTAAGGTTTATAAATTAGTCATGATCTGAGAGACACTGTTATCAGCTATCTGATATTTAAAAGTTGAGATTTCAGAATAATCAGATACTGAGTATTTGAAAGTCTATATAATTATTAATCTCTGAATAAATCTGAGAATCATTTCACTGACTCTAGCTTACTGTTTCAGTGATTATTTCAGAAGTCTGAGAACTCAGAACACTCATCAGAGTTAGAAGATCAGAGAAGAAGAGAGAGAAAGAATTAACAGCAGTGATAGAGAGACTGATAAGAGTTACAGAGAGAAGAAGAGAATTATCACTATTAATAGATTTCTTATCACTGCTGCTCTCATTAACTGTATTACTAAGAAGTTTCATAATTATTTCAAATCAGTTTATTATTTTATACATTTCAATGAAAATATGCTGCACTTTCTCTCTGACACTGTTAATCAAGTTTGTGAGATTCTTCATTGTCACTTTTTAGTCCTTATAATAATTGTTAACTGATCTCAAGATCTCTCACTAAACAGCAAGCTTTATATTTTCAATATTTAATTTTATCTTTTCAATGATAATTTTCTTCTTCTTCATGATAATTTTATTCTTTTCAATCTTCAATTTGATTCTTTCAATATTCAACGTAGTCTTCTCAATTTCAAGTTTGACTTTTGCAGTGAGACTGATAGATGTATTCAAGGCTTTCAACACAATAGCTACACTCTTCATTTTTTGATTTTCTGCTTTCTGTCAGTGTGTCTTTACTTTCTTGATTTACTTGAATAAATTCTTTACTATCTTCAGCATAACTAACTTGACTGATTTCTTCATAACTGTTGAAATAGCAAGATAAAACTCATGAGTTCAGACTAGGTTTTCAATTTCATCTTTGAATTTATCAGAGTATATCATACAATCTTTCTTTTCATAATTGCAGTTTGAACATGGCTTCATGCTTTCTTTAACTTTGTCACAGACAGCATCAATATGACAGAGAAAGATATATAAGATGCAATGTTTGTACATTATTGATTTATCTGACTGGTTGAGAGTTTTCAGCCTGATCACTGTCTCTTTCTCTTGTACTTTTGCAGCTGCTGCACATGTACACTTGAGACTGTTACTGATCATTTGTGCTGCTGTTATTATTGTTATTGCTGTTGTTAATGCTGTTGTTGATGCTGTTATTGATGCTGTTATTAGTGCTGACACAATGATTCACTGATATTCTTACTATACTGTGCACTCACAGTATCTTATATTAGAACTTTTGATTCTTAAAGCTTTCTATTATAACTGACAGAATACTAATCTTACTGAAGATGAGAAAAGGCTGAGTGAGCTGAATAAGCTGATAAATCAATATTCACATTGTGATATGATTGTGAGAAGAAAGAAGAAAGAAAAGAAAAGAAGAATGATAAGTTGATATCTTCTTTATATATATTATTGATTCTTTTGTATTGCTATGCAATGAATGCTTTCATATTTCAGAAGACTTCTGAACATAATTAATCAGTACATCTGACAGATTTCATTCATATCTTATTTTTGAAACAAATACTTTCTGCACAGACTATCATTGAATGAACTACAGCTATTTTGAATATAAAATCATTTCTATTAATCAGAAACAAGTGTTCAATACACTGTCAGAAATATATCTACAGAATTTCAGATGAATAAGAAGATTTTCTGATACAGTGAAATCAGCAATTCTGCTGCAGTTATAATCATATAAATTTTAGAGAATATAACAATTTTCATCAGCAAATATCAAGACAGATATATTCTAATTATATATATTACAGTATATATTAACTAATTTATATATAAAACTCATAGAAAACTAAATAGATTGAAATAGAAATAAGTTATGTCAGAACTCTCTGTGTCACTGAATACTCTACATCACAGGCCTGTCTTTTGCTGAAAGTGCACTTGAAAATTTTATCTTTTGCCACATCTTCTCTTACACATCTTTCATCATACATCTTTTTTTGACTGTCAGAGTATTCTGAATTGCCTCTGTAAAATCATCTCTGACAATTTATCAATATTCAGAAACATCACTTATAAGATTTTAAAATGTCAGAATATCTTGTCATTGCAGTATAGCTTCAATGAAATTTTCATTTATATCAGCATCATCAAATATTTTGACTTGAATTGTCAGGTTTGCATATATCTCTATTTTTCAGAATCAGTTTCTTATTTCTCAGTCTGATATTTTTCAAACTGATGTTAACTTACATTTCATATATCATTGTTCTCACTCAGAGAATTAATCAAAGTCAATGATTCCTCACACTCAGTAAAAAACTAAGAAGAACTTTTCAGTGATAAATGAATTATAAAAATAGTCAAAGATTATTAACTCTTCATAGCAGTTATGCAATTCAATTATCACTGAACTTTCTCTACTTTTTATCTTCTCTCATTGAACATGATTCTATATTAATAGATTGATTAGTTAAGTTGATCAGACAAGTTTTGATATCTCACTGAAAAGTTTAGATTTGTCTCGGATTTTCTGCTGAAAAGTTGATATATTTTAGTAGAGGTTTAAGATATCTCACTGAAAGATCAAGATATCTCATCAGAGACTTGATATATCTCACTGAAAAGTTGAGATTTGTGCTAAGATCTGAAATACTGAAAATACTTGTCTTCATTTCTTTCAATGTTCTTGACTTCCATGTCTTTATTGTATCAAGCATTGTAATTCAGCTTGATGAGAATATGTATGAGGTTTTATCCTTTATTTTCATCATCTCTGCAACTGTCTTGTCCAGATTATTCTTTGAGAATGTAAGAAAATACATTTATCTGGTTTCAACACAGAGCTTTTGTTCTGTCAGTTGAATTTCCTTCTCATACACTTCTGTATCTGAGTGTCAGATTCAGTGATGTCTGTTCAACAGATTACTGAATGTTAAGAATGGGTTTGATTTCTTATCTGTCTAATATTCTTCATTGATGTCATTATATTTATTCTATGATACAGATATATCAATATATGATTTCTTTTAAAATCAGTGATTTATCTCAGTAAATCTATCAGATGAAAGAGTTCAGAGAGATCTATTAAACTGAGATCTATAATCATGCTTATTTTTGAGATTTTGATAGAATTTTGATAGTATTCTGATAAAATAATAAGCTACTTGCAGAAATATAACAAAGAAAGTATGATTGTTAATATTAAGATAATATTTATCACTGATTGCAGCTCTTATTGATATATTTCTTTTCAGTAATTCAATCTCATCTCTTTATTTTATCAAGATCACTCATTCACTTCATTCATATCTTTTCAACTACATAACTTTTTTCTACAAATCATATCAGAAAGCAAAATATTGTGTCTGTTTAATTGAAATCTGAAACACTATCTGCTATCTGTCTCTAGATAAGAATTCAGAGATGATTAATTAAAATTTCAATATCAGAGTCTCTCTTTTCTAGAAACTGCAAATGAAGATTTTACTGACAGTGATTCAGACAATGATGCTCTCAGTGAAGAAGTATTACTATTCTCAGTAAGTTTATCACTTTTAATGTCTCTATTATTATAAAAACTAACATTCTCTAAAGACAGAGTCATATAATAAGAATGCTGCTGATAATATTGAGTATATTGAGTAGCTTTTAAAAGCAGCTGCTGAGAAGAATATTTCTGAAAATAATGATTAAGAGAATTCTGATAAGTCAGTTACTGATAATATTGAAATATCAGCTGCTGATGCAATTGCTGTTACTATTACTGATTAATTTATTGATTCTGATTCAGTAATTGATATATCTCATAAATACAGTAACTTTGAAATGAATTCATTTATTCTGACAATGAGACTCTGAGCTGAAGAGTCAGATATTTTCTGAAAAAACTACAAATCACTACTATAAATTCTGCATTTATTGAAGAATATATCACTGATAAGTCTGCTCTCTGAAGATCTATCAACTCTGAAAAAGTAATACAGAGCACAATTTCTGATTTTATCAGTCAAGAAAATCTTAATTTCAATAGTATTATCAATGTAAATATTAACTCTGAGTTCTGCTCAGAAAAATCTCACTGAATTCTTATAAGATTACTCTACTTTTAAAATCTAATTCTCTTGATATCTGCTCTCTCAAATCCTCAACTTTTCAGTGATAAATGCATATAGAAATAGCAGAAATTGTCAACAATTTCACAGAGTTATAATAATCTCACAGTTGAGAAAGCTCAGTCAAATATTATTCTGATAACTTCATACAATATTCATTAAATAAATCTATTTTTTCTTTCAATTTTATTCAGTATCAGTGTGAGAATCTCAAATACTTTTATAAATCAGAATTGAATAATATTTCTCATATGAAAAGAGTGTATTTTATCAGATATAATTACTGACATTCAGAAATGAGATCTCATATAATAGTTCTGAAAGTTTAAGAAGCTGTTTACTATACTCTGCAGACTAGACTGACCGCTGGGATCATGAATTTCATATTTGATCTCATTTGATCTGGTCTCATACATTTCTTGGCATGAATCCTGCTGAGACTAATCATTAAATAAACATGCAAAGTGACTATATATCAGATCTCAAAATGAAACCATGACTTGAAAAAAATAAGAAAGTGGTCTCATTTGGTCCTATTTAGTCCCATTCTTGGCATAAAGTTACTATTTTTAGACATTTTAAGGTTTTTTTTCAACTATTTTTAATTTTTTAAAAAGTAACACTTTTTGATAATGCTCAAATGAGATTTAAAGTCATTTAAAGTAATAAAAATAATTTAAATTAAGAAGTGAAAATCATGATCTCATTTGAAAAATGTGACAAGAGTAGACAGTAAGTCTCACTGAAACAGTATGAAACTACTATCTAATATTAGAACCGTGTAATGGAATCTGTCAAATTGACAATGAGACTATCAAAAATTCTGGTCCTGGTCTCAGACACGGTCACACAGTCAGTCTACTGCAGACTGTATAAAGATTACTATTCTTGAATTCATCATTTAGTTTCTTCAAAATAATCATAATGAAGAATGAGATGAAATATATTTTAATTACTTAAGTTCTTAATTAACTTAATGTTTATATGAATACAGTATTTGAATCAGGTTCTGATCTGTCAGTATATAAGAGTCAAGGTCAGTATTTTCTTCATCAGATCATGAGAATTAAAACTGAAGTTATTGAGATATAATTATATTGTAAATCTTCACTGATTCAGACTGAGTTGAAAATTACAGTATATGATTAAGATCTTTTGAAAAGTATATTTTACTCTGATATATAAGTTATTTCTCTGTCATATCAATTATTTATTGATAGATTTGATTTATATCAGAATATATACTGAAGCTTGATGAATTTTTATATAATTTCTACACTAAGTGCTGTTAAGCACTTAAAGTGAAATAATATTTTTATTCTAATCTTTGATTCTTATAATATTAATTTTCTTAATACTGTCACTGTTATTATTATTATTATTATTCTTTCATTATACTTATATGCAAGCGGAGCTTATGATGAGTTCTTGCGTGATGTTAAATACAGGTCAAGTGTTAATTATACAGGAGAAAATACAGGTGTTGAGACCATGCCAAGATAACAAGAACATAGAAAAATACAAAGAAGTGACAATTAGATACATGCGATAATAACTTCTCAGCCCAGGAACATAGAGCGATTCATTGAAGCGATTTGTACACCTCTGTATTTATTAGAAACCTGAGGTGCTTGAGTTCTGGATTTAATGTATCCCCTGCGGGTTTCGAACCCACGCGCCTTGGTTTCCCACGCCAAGGTGCTACCGGGTGGCCGCATTAACCATTCGGCCACCGGAGTATATATACTGTCACTGTATTGTTACATGACTTATCTACATTAAATTGTAAGAAAGTTATAATGAATATCAGTGAAGAAAAGATGAGAATTATTGTATTTTATATTACATTTCTTCAAGATATACTGCACTAAAATAGTAATACAGAGATCAAAGAATCAACTGTAAGAAGATTATACTGAAGCTGCTTTATTAATAATAAAAATCAGCTAAATCTGAACTACAATCTATATAATAACAGCTGATTTCATTATTATATATAATATCTTCAGTCTAAACTGAATGATCTGCTGAATCTCACATATAAAGAGTAAATATATTAAGAGCAGAGTATAATAGTATAGATAATATCTCTTTTTTAAATATATCTAAGTTTGAATTTGATTTTCTTTTTTTCTTCTGATTTATATCATAGTAAGTTCACTGATATATCAGAGATTTCATACTTATTACTAATCAGTACTGTCTTATTACTGTATAATCAGTTACAATACTTTCAAATATTACAGATATTTTCTTTTTCTTATAATTGAAATTATTTACAGTCACTGATCACTGATCTCAAGAAGTATCAGCTTTAAGAACATGCTTAAACTTCAATCATTATATCTCTTATATTACAGTATGAGCTCAGAGAGAAATGACTTAATTCAGTAATTAAACAGATTATTTCTGCAGTATTTTCAGCATCAAATTAATCATCTATTGATCTTATTATTCAGATATATACAGTCATTATAAGAAATAATAGTCTATTAATATTTCAATCTCTGAGAGAAAATGATTCTGAAGTAACTTATTAAATCATACTTATAGTCTGCTAATAGTTATAATTTCTTATTAAAGCTGTGATAAGAGTAACAGTGATATTTAAATCATTCTGAGCTGATTCAGTTATTAATTATCAGTCATTCTCTGCTCTAATAATGAGCACAGTTGCTATATATATCAGTGATTATATTAAAAAAGCAAAGCTTATATAATATATAAAGAATCAGCTGAATATATATATTAATTTATATTATATTAAGCTGATTAAAGAATATACTGTATCTAATAACTGTAATATTCTGATAGAGAAGAATAAGTATCAAGACTATAAGAATCTAGTGCAGTGAATAAATCATTAGAATGTAAAGAAAATACTACTCTTATAAAAGAGCTTTCATTATATCTTATAACTAGTATTAAGAGATTCTTTTAACAGATCTGACTTATATCTGATATAGAAGATTTAACAGCTATATATAGTTTATTCAGCACTGTTTAATAATCTTCTAAGAATGAATAAAGAATTAAATAATAATAATAATTCACTGAACTACTCTATTAAGTTAGAGTTAATAAAAGATTATATTACTTCAAAGATTTTTAGTTATCTATTATTAAATAAGATATTAGAGAAAGTCAGTTTATAATTTATAAATCTCTTTAAGCTTGAATTACTTTATTTATTTCTTAATAATTTGTAAGAATTCTATTATACTGATTGAAATAAGTTCTCAGTTTTAAAACTAGATCACTGTCTGATTCTTTTCTATAATAAGTTAACATTCTCAGTTCAGTATATCTCTTCAACTAATCAATCAATCAGTTATTAACTTATTAATATATAAATCAGAGAGTATGTTCACTGAATCTCTCTTATAAAGAGAGATATTCTTCAATATCAGAGTGTCACGCTCCCGGCCGTGCCAAGGCCCTGTTGCGGTTCCACACGGCTCATTGCTTCCATGCGGATGATTTCATCCTGTCTGAACCGGTTTCCAACCACTCTATGACATCATTCAGATGTATCATAGAAAGATCCGATTGATAAATATGAGAACCCTGCTTTTATACAAGGTCAGCAGATTACTCTTTCTTAACAATGAGACACTGCTGAGATATCACTCCAGCTATTCTCACTCATGAAATGAGAGAAGAGTATTCACTCATTATCTATATAGAATAGCTAGATACTGGCTCTTTATCAAAGAAGTCAGCAATTCATTTTTCTCTGACTGAAATATATACAAGAGTTACTATGTACTTTATACAATCTTCTTAGTATACTAAATATCATATCTGTGATATTCTCACAATAACTCTGTAGTCTACAAGCTCACTATTTAAGTAAGATAGTCAAGCTTACTTATACAGCTTCTCAAATAACTATCTCTATATAATGTCACTGACTAGTCACTACTTCAGTTTCATTATATTACAATTCAAATTGCTTAATCTAATTACAAGTTTGAATCAGTTGAGCTCTAACAGACTGATATAATCTCATATACTTATACTGAAACTGACTCAATCTCACTCTCTGAAGAAAACACTACATCATTTCCTAGAGTGTGTACATCTCTATCTTAGCAGAAATCTGAGATTTCTGAACTCACTGCACATTTTGATATGAGCTCTTCAATCACTCTGTCACTGCCGCAGCCCCTACACATCTATATCTATTATGAAGATAGAGAGATTAAGATTGAAGATTCTCTGAGATATAAGAGAAACATCTTATCTGAATTTCACAGCTTTATCTGTACTCTTGAACAGAAATTCCACCTTAATCTGAGTCAGTATAATACTCATGAGATATGAGTAATATACACTGTCAACCTCCTTGAAGACATCTCTGTAACTACTTGAGTTATCAAGAAGAGAGAGCTTGAGCATATCAATACTGCTATGACTTAGAAAGAATTCAAGAACTTTCTACTGAATCAAATCAAAGATCACTGTAACTGCAGCTTCACAGCAGTGCAGTGATTTAACTCATTATATTAACAAGATAATGAGAATTCTTCTGATTTCAATGCAAGATTTGAAGAATATTGAGAGAAATTAACTGATGATTTGAATCAATTAAAAATACAGCTTTATCTCATAAAGCTGACTCATAAGATATGAACAATGATATCACAATATCAGAGTTCATTAATTAATTATACTGAGCTTGTCAATCTGACTTTCTGAATCTATTTGAATAATCAATTCTCTGAGAAAAAGAATAATAAGATCTCTTCTAAATAATCAATGATAGAATCTAAACAGTACTGTGACAGCTTCAGTGCAGAGAAAGTAAAGAAGAATTCTAAGTATTCTGATTCTTCACTCACTGTGAAGAAATATTAAAAAAGATTTGATAAAGATCTCTGTTTCAACTGTGAAGCTGATGAATACTATGTCAGTGATTGTAAGAAGCTGAAGAAGAGAAGAAACTGAGAAGACATCTTCTCAAAGTCAACTTCTCTTCTGACAAATGTATTCATAAAAGATAATGAAGAGAAAGAAATGAAGAATTGACAATTCTCACATCTCTGAGTTTATGTTATGATCACAATGTATACTCTGAATGAGAAGATATCAGTGAGATGCCTACTTGACTCTGAGACAGATATTAACTTCTTATTCTATTTCTTTTCTTTGATGAAGAATTGAAAGAAGATAGATTTGTCAGATCATGTGAAATTTACTGATGAAATGAAATGCCATCATTTTAGCATAATTCAAGTGAAGTGTGTGATTACAGACTCAGAGAAAATCTTTAAGAAGAGCAGTCTGCTTCTTCACACAGTTAACATCATAGATGAGAATGTCATTCTAGGTCTTCTGTGATTGAGAGAAAACAATTCTCTCATTGACTGAGTTACTCAGATGTGATGGTACTGCCTCACTAATAAAGAGACAGTGATAGAGAAATCTGAAGAGTTTCATTGAAAGAATCTTGAGAAAAAGATTGAGTTGATATACTGTGTAACAGGTGATTGAGACTTGAAAACAGATGAAGAAGTCATCATTCTTGCTGCAAGATTAGCAGCAGTATCTGTCATTGAAGATGAATGTATATGATGTCTCTTTACAGATTTTAAGAATGTCTTTTCAGAAAGAGAAGCAGTGAAGTTTTCTGATATCAAGATATAATATAAGATTCATCTTGAAGATGATGCAATGACACTGTACAGACTTCTTTACAACTTGTCTGTAAAGAAATTGAATGTTCTGTGCAAATATCTTGCAGAAGCACAATCAAAGAACTGAATACATTCATCAAAGAGTTCAGCAGAAGCGCCTATACTCTTTATGCCTAAGAAGAATGATAGATTATGTCTATGTGTAGACTATAGAGGCCTTAATAAGATGATGATTAAGAATTGCTATTCATTACTGTTAATTGATGAGATGATCAATTGATTATCTGAAGCAAAGATGTTCTTGAAGATTGATATATGAAATATCTATCATAGAATCAGAGTTAATGAAGATGATATTTGAAAAATAACTTTTTATATCAAGTACAGCAATTTTGAATATCTTGTTTTATCTTTTGATCTTTGTAACACTTCAGTCATCTTTCAGATCTATATAAATAAGATGCTATGAGGCCTTGTTGACATCTTCTATATAGTATACTTGAACAACATTCTAATCTTCTCAAAAATGAAGAAAGAACACAATACTCATGTTTGAGAAGTGTTGAGTTGCTTGAGACAGTATCAACTCTATGTAAACACTGAAAAATGCTTGTTCTACATGCAGAAGATTGATTTCTTAGATTATATTGTTGAAATGAATGACATTTCAATGAATAGAAGTCAGGTCTCTGTTATTGAGAACTGGCTGATGCTGTGAATGTATCATGAGATGCAGGTGTTTCTAGAATTTGCAAATTTCTACAGATAATTCATCTATACATATTCACAGATTACTGTCTCTCTTACAGATCTGTTAAAGAGAAGTGTGAAAGACAGGAAAATGAGACTGTTTATTCTCACTCAAGGTGCCATGCAGGCATTTGCAGAATTGAAACAAGCTTTCACAGATATCATGATACTGAATCACTTTAATTCTGACTTACTCAGTCAGTGTGAGACTGATGCATCTGAGAATGAGATCTGTGAAATCTTTTCACAGTTGATATCAGAGGCCTTTCAATGTTGAAAGAATCAGAGAATAATCATCTCTGAAGAAACAGACAATGAATTATCTATAAGAGAAGACTTTTTCATAAAGTCTATAAGATACTGTGAATGAAGATCAGTGATCTTCTTCTTCAAGAAGTTATCACTTATGCAGAGAAGGTATGATACTCATGATCAGAAGATGTTAGCAATTGTTGAATTCTTTAAGATCTGATAACATTATCTTCAGAATAGTAAGTACTCAGTGCAAGTTCTCACTGATCATGCAAATCTGTGTTACTTCTTAATAACAAAGAGCTTGACAGAATGTCAAGCCAGGTGAGTAGAGCTGCTTTCAGAGTATGATTTCTATATCTGATATCATTCAGGTCGGCTTAACCCTGTTAACACATTATCTAAGCAGTCTGATTATAATATTATTGATGCAGAGAAGAATTCTACAAAAGAATCTCTGTCATCACTGCAGAAGAAGCTGACTGCAGAGGATTAAAGTTCTCTGAAGCTTGAAAATAATGCTGAAGAGGCAGCTGTGTAACTCAGTATAGAAGATGAAAGAAAACCTGAATCTCTGCAGAGAACTGACACTGAAGATTATGAGCTTCTTATATTATATCTTACAATTATTGAATTGATAAAGAATGAAATGATCTACAATCTTTCAACTCAACTACTTTTAAAATTCATTGATAAGTTATAGAAGAAGAATGTCTCTACTACAGCTTGAATTCAGAAGTTGAAGAAGAAAGAGTTTGATTTGAACTTGAAAGAGACAGGCTCTGAGTAAGATGATGCTACTAAGAAATCAAGTCACTGATAACTAGGAGAATGTGAACTTCTACTGCTGAATAATTCAGTCTTTGTCTCTTGTAGTAGAGTGATGCATCAGAAGTTATTAAGAATTCATTATAATAATTCTTATACAGGGCACTTCAGATTAGAGAAGACTGAGAAGCTTCTAAAATGTAAATACACTTGAGACAAGCTCTGAGCAGATGTCAAAGAGTATATTAAGACTTACAATGTCTGTCAAAGAATAAAGATCTCACAGTATAAGTAATACAGTGAGTTGATATCACTGCCTGTTTCAAAGAGCTTATGATAGAATCTATTAATGAATTTCATAGTTGATCTGTCAAAGTTAACAAGAGTCAAAGAATATAACTTAATTGTAGTCATTGTTGACTGCTTTATGAAGATAATCAGATATATTTCTACTTATAAAAAGATTAAAGCCTCTGAATTGACTGATCTGTTTTTAGATATCATTATTTATAATCACAGTGCTCTGAAATTGTTGATAACAGATTGAGAATCTCTCTTTATCAGTAAGTACTGATTAGCTTTTTGCTATCATCTTATAATAAGATGTCTTCTCAGTATCACATTTCATTCACAGACTGATGGCCAGACTGAATACTAGAATCAGACACTAGAACAGCATCTTTGAGTATTCTATTTATATTATCAGAATGATTGGCTCAAACATCTTCTGACTGCTGAATTTATATATAATAATGTAAAGAATGCAATCTTAAAGATATCTTCTTTCTATGCTTGTTATAAATATAATTCTTCATTACTCAGTGATGTCGCGGATGACATTTTAAAGAAGAGAATAGATAGTTAGAATGTTAAACAGATATAGAGAATGAAGTATCTCTCAGTGTCAGAAGTAAAAGTAAGATTGAAACTTTTGAACAAAATTTATGAGAAGACAGTGAAAAGTATTCATCATGCTTAGAAGTGATAGATAAAATACTATAATTAAAAACATCTTCTAATGAAGTTCTTGATAGAGAATCAAGTGCTACTTTCAGCAAAGAATATCAAGATAATGAAACTGTGTAAGAAGCTCAGTGAGTGATAACTAGAATCTTTCCTGATAATAAGAGTAATAAATAAGCAGATATATGAGTTGAAATTACTCACAGAATTGAAATCAATTCATTCTGTTTTTCATATTTTCTATTTGAAGCTCTATAAGCAATGTCTCAGAGCAGAGCTGTCTCAGCTGAATAATATCAAGATAGAGAGTAATACTGAATATCTTATGAAGAAAATATTGAATAAGTGAACATATTACAACAAGCTTCAATACCTTGTTAAATAAGAAGATTATTTATTGTCAGAGAATTCATGAAAACTACTTAAGTATTTGAAAAATGCTGAGAAAGAGATTGCAAGCTATGAGACAGCTAGTAGAGATTATCTTATTATATATCAGAGATATTAAGTAAGAAATACTGTTTAAAGACTTCTTATTTTTCTCAAAGAATTTTTTAGAGATGATTTCACAGTGATAAGCTGATATCTTGTAAACTCTGTAACACTCTTCTTCTATTTTCTCTTAAAGGGTTTTTTAGAAGTTTAATGAGACTATATAAGTATAACATTTCTGAAGCAGTTAAAAGAAAAGAGATATTTGAAATTAATAAAAAGATTAATATTATTGATCTGCAGACTGCTGTTATTCTAATAAGATCACAGCTCACTGAAAAAGTAAAAAGAAGAATCAGAGTCTACTTATTAACAATCACACTTTTATCAAACTCATTCTTCATCATTGAAGTCTTCAGTATCAGCATCTTTATCTACTGAGAAGTTAGTACTGTGATACTGCAGAGAAGCATGCTGCAGAAGAGTATAAGAAATACTGAAAGTATTAACTTATTAACTTATAAAACATCTCAGTTATCTGCTTCAACTGAAGTGAGATTCTCTTCAATCAGTGATTAATCTCTGTGATACTTTTAATAGCAGCATCAGCTGATTTCTTCTTAGAATCAGTTATTCTGAGATGTTTTTTCATTTCAGAGACTCATACTTTCATCTTCTTTTACAGATGAGTAAGAGAGATCTTCTCAGTCTTAATGAAATCTATCAATACTTAAAGCTCTGAGACTCTCACTCTGTACTACTTGAGTATCTAGACTTCTTATCAGAGCTGATATAACATCTTTCTATAAGATAATACTTACAGAGAGACAGAAGTCATTGTTACAGATATAATAGAAATAATAAGAGTGAAAGAAGAAGTGAATGCATAAAATCTCTTCTTTCTTCAGCTACTTAGTGCAGTGCAGACAAGTAGCAGTATCAGTCAGAGACTGCACTGAAGCCTCTTCACAGAGAGAAGATGAAGAAACTGTGAAATTCTGCAGACTCAACTTAGCAGCATTCTGAGCAGGGCTCAGATATGTGAAAGAAAAACTATAGATTGAGCTTCTCAGAGTCACTGTCTCTGAAATTAAGCTCTTCCCGGGTTTCTCTCTGAATGATCACACAGGGTCATATATCACTGTATTGAATGAGAGAGGGGGCGGTGTTACAACAGTGATGAAGAGAGTAGAAGACAGATCAGACACAGACACATCAGTCAGTAGAAGAGACAACATCTCACTGCAAGGCACAGCAACTATCACTGTAACTGCAAGAGAAGTAGAAGAAGATGTGATAATGAGAGCAGTGCTCTCATGACTCATTGACACTGTCATCTTCAATCTGACTTTCTTGACAGTCACAGAGACTGCAGCTGCATCATGAAGATGTTTATTACTTATTAGAAAATGTCAGAATAAGTCTCTTATTATCTCTCAAGAATGATACTCTCATGCACTCACTATTACAGATGAGAGAAGAAAGAGAAAAATGTATTATAAGAGAGAAAGATCTTTTCAAAAAAATCCTGTCACTACTGTTAGCTTTGTCTCTAAAATACATCACTTTTGCAGAGAATTTTATATATAGAATGAAATATATTGAGAGATCTGTAAGTCACTTATTAACTACATTTTTCATATTTCAAATCAATATATAAGAAACTCACTTATCACATGTTTGATTTGAATGAAGATGAGAAAAGAAAGATCTACACAGTCAGTAGAACAACTCATCTATTTCTTTATACAGTATATACACTGTTAATCAGTTGATAACTATTGCTATATAACAAAGATAATTTCTAATCTGATAATCTTAAGAGTATAGAGACTATACTCTTAAAGAGAAGAGTATTGTTATACTTCTGACTATACTAAGACTCTGTTACAGTTTCACATGACTTATCACTTTCATGTGAATAATTTCATCTTATCTGAACTGGTTTTCAATTACTCTATAACATTATTCAGATATATTATAGAAAGATCTGATTAATAAATATAAGAATCTCACTTTTATACAAGATCAGCAGATTACTCTTTCTTAATAATGAGATACTGCTGAGATATCACTTCAGCTATTCTTACTCATGAAATGAGAGAAGAGTATCTGCTCATTGTCTATATAGAATAACTAGATACTGACTTCTCATTAAAGAAGTCAGTGATTCATTTTTCTCTGACTGAAATATTGTCAGGAAAAAGAGGTTATACACTACTGAACGCCACCAACATCGTATTACTGAACGCCACCAACATCGTATTACTACAATATTTCTCATCATCATCAGCTTACTACAACGCTCGTCTAATACTCGCTTATGCTAGCTCTCTTGGCTCGCACATATATTTTACTATAAATAGCTCCATCTTTTGTATGAAATAGATATATTAGATAGTGCACGGATAATATAACAAGCAGATCTTGATACAGATAAGATTCATATGTCTTCAACATATTCATCCGTGACACCCAATCCGACAGTTATGAGCCCGGTAAGCAGCATCTGAAGAGAAGCGCGATACACCGATCCCAATCCTCATTCGAATTTGACAACAATCATTTGAACTGAGACGATTGATCCTCATTCGTATACGGTCCGATCTACTCGACCATTATACCATACCTGATTCCCGGTAAGCAGCATCTGAAGAGAAGCGCGATACACCGATCCCAATCCTCATTCGAATTTGACAAACAATCATTCGAACTGAGACGATTGATCCTCATTTGTATACGGTCCGATCAACTCGACCGTTATACCATACCAGATTCCCGTCCTCATTCGAACTGATAACTATCATTCGAACTGAGACGATAGATCCTCACTCATATACGTTCCGAAATACTCGACCGTTATACACCCTGAATTCTGATCATATCTATCCTCAAATACTTGAACCGATTCCTCAATCCATTCAATATAACCGATATGACAGACAAGACAATGTCTAGTGCGACAGTACACCTTAGCGTTCCTGGAGATTGGAAACTTTGGTACAAGCATATGCTAGGATATGCAAAGGACAAGAAGGTATCAGACTTCATCAATCTTGATAAACCCGATATCTTCTCTGAACTAGAAGAACCTCTGGAACCCGAGAGTCCAGAAGAAGCCACCGCGGAGGCCAAGATAGCATATGACATCAAGGTCACTGCGTGGAAAATCAAATATATGAAATATGAGAAATTGAATGAAGGTATGACAAAGATACGAGATGTCATATGGAGAACAGTGGATGCCACAGAGCTACGACATGTACGCAGCGAGGATGATGATGTGAAGGAGATTATCCGTTCATTAAGAGATCGTCTCTCACCCACGACCGCGGACTATCAAGATGATGTGAGAACCCGATACCATGATCTCTGCAAAGCACCGAAAAACAGAGGTATAGAGAAGTGGTTAAATGACTGGTCACTCATCGAAGATGATATCAAAGAGGCGGATATAGCTGGACAGTTCAACTTGAAGAAAGATTTCTTAAATGCGAACCTAGCTATTGATGCAGGTTATGCACAAGCATGGGCTAAGGATGTCCGATGTGATAAAGATGTTATATCTTTGATAGAGTTAGTTAAGGACTTCAAGGAATGGTATAGGGAAATGGGTATTCTCAAAGGAGATAAACCTATGAACTTTGCTACCCTTAATGGAAGACCTCAGCAATCATCACCAGCGACATTCGGAAACTGCATCTGCGGAGCCCGTCACTGATACGCCCAGTGCTACTATCTCAATCCATCAAGAAAGCCACCTGGATGGAAGGAAAATGGGGAGAAGAGAACTCAGATCGATCAAGCTCTTAAGAATCAAGAATTGAAGAGACGTATTGATCATGCAATATCTAGAGATTCATCCACAAATATGGATATGGTAGATGCCAATGAAGCAGTCCTAGGAGGAATGGTTCTGAAGCAATCAGTTCCTCAATCTATCGATCATCAATCTATCGATCATCAATCTATCGATCAGCAAATCCGAAAAATATCGATGAACTCTTCACATTCTCGCTCCTACCTCCAAAACTCCTGGATCTTTGATACTGGCGCGGAACAGCATATATGCAATAATCGAACACGTTTCCTATCCTTTACACCTGCGAATGAGAATGCGGAAGTCTATACAGGCGATTCCAGCACTAAAGTTGAAGGTTATGGAACTGTTAGAACTATCATGATAAATGAAGCAGGAAAGCAGTTCAATGTCAATCTCACCAACGCGGCTTACATACCGAATTTCCATACAAATATCATCGCATGGAAACCGTGTTTCCATATAGGAGGCATCTATTATGATGGAAAAGACTTCAGATTGCGAAAACGCGCAGATAATACAATCTTTGCACGCGTTGAAGTATTTGGGGGGTTGCTAGTTACAGAATATAATAGTGAAACAGCTGTTTTCTCAACTATCTCGGAAAAATCCACTACCGAAGCCGATGCAGCTACCACACCACACACATCTAACATCACTATATCTGAAAAAACGATATCTTCAAATTCTTCAACTTCTACAAATCATCCTTCTTCCAACCTGCCGATACACACAAAACCTTCTCAAAAACCTAAGATCTCTATAGCTACTCAGTCAACATGGCATAAGAGATTAGGACATCCATCGAAAATCGCCATTCAAAAACTTGCAAATGATGCAACTGGCATTCAAATCACCCATCAAGAAGATGCTGCGGACAAGCTTACCACCGAGCTTTGCAAACCCTGCCATCTATCTAATGCGGAAAATCAAATATCTAGACGTCCCCACGTTAGATCTCATACACCTGAACCTACGCCAGGGCCAGCGGGCCCTAATGTTGATACAGGTCCTAATGTTGATACAGGTCCCAATATTGATATTAATACTCATCCAGCTGTGATAGATAATCGTACACGGAACAGCAATGTTGATATCAATACACATACAGCTGCGATAGATAATCGTACACGAGCCCGAAATCACAGAGCTGCCCACCTTATGGCAGTTGCAAATGCCAAAGTCAATCCTTTTCAAATGATCAATGAAGCATTCTCTCATTCTCAATCACACCCAGACTTCTACAAGTCTCAAAATTTATTTCCTAATACTGTTTTGACTGTTCTCAACAATACAGCTACATCAACAGCATCCATACCGACTTCAGGGATCCATAGATCTCAACTGCCAGATCCACCGAACCACTGGACAGATGTTGAAAAACACCCACATCGCGAAGAATCCGAGAACGCTAGGCTTCACCTCTATGCCAGAGGATTGCTGCCTCTTCTCAAATGATCGATTAATTGTCTTCTTCTATGTGGATGATATCGTCATCCTATCCCGATGGGAGGATTCAGATGAAAGATATCAATCCGAGAACGTGTCCAATCCGGCGATATTACAGTTGATTGGGTGCCTACGGCCCAGATGCCAGCGGATGGCCTCACTAAGGCTCTGCCACGCCAGAAACATACAGAATTCGTCAAGATGCTAGGCCTAGTTGATATATCAGATATCATCAAGGCGCAAGCAGATTAAATGATCTATCTTGATGTAATCTCTACAGATTCATCTACACTCTTTTTGTTGCAGCTTCATTTACACTTTCATTTACATGTTACATTCGCTGAAGGGGGTGTGTCAGGAAAAAGAGGTTATACACTACTGAACGCCACCAACATCGTATTACTGAACGCCACCAACATCGTATTACTACAATATTTCTCATCATCATCAGCTTACTACAACGCTCGTCTAATACTCGCTTATGCTAGCTCTCTTGGCTCGCACATATATTTTACTATAAATAGCTCCATCTTTTGTATGAAATAGATATATTAGATAGTGCACGGATAATATAACAAGCAGATCTTGATACAGATAAGATTCATATGTCTTCAACATATTCATCCGTGACACCCAATCCGACAAATATATACAAGAGTTACTATGTGTCTTATACAATCTTCTTAGTATACTAAGTATTATATCTGTGATATTCTTGCAATAACTCTGTAGCCTATAAGCTTACTATTCAAGCAAGATAGTCAAGCTCACTTATACAGCTTCTTAAACAACTACTTCTACATGACACTGCTGACTAGCCACTGCTTCAGTTCTGCTACATTACACAGAGAGTTAATCTTGACTGAATTATAACTATTCTTATTTATAAAATAAGAGAGATTAAGTGAATTTTCTTTATACTTACTTCTCTATATCATATCAGACAGAATTATCTGTTGAATCTACTGATTTTATAAGAGAATTCTGATAGTTACACTATTATCAGACTTTCAGTGATTTAAAAGACAGTATTATATAATATTTCAATAGTGAATACTAATAAAAATAATAATTATTTAGTATATAAATCTCAAATAACAAGATATTTATATTACACTTGAGATATCTTGTTTCTTTAAATAGTAATTTGATTTATATGAAGTAGTTAACTAGTCTAGCTAAATAGTATACAAGTATTGATTTCACTGATAGAACAGTATATTGTGACTCACAGTATCTTAGTAGTATCTTGATGATGACATCTGCTGATTACATGGTGACTGAGCCATCTCTCAATAGTGTCAAGAAGTCCTGTGCCATTTCAATGTCATCTTGACATTTAATATTCAGCAATGTGTCACTGAATATAATGGTGGAACATGTGTTACAATCAGCGACACGTGACACAGGTGGAATGGTGGATCCACGGTGTAATCACCGTAAATTAACCCTACGTTCTTCCCGTATGGTAGTAATCACCAACACTTCCAACCCCCATCCCTTCGAATTGTGTGTACGTACATGTATATACATAACTATGGATACGCGAGTTCAGTTGGACATAGCAGCGGGCTGCTTTGAACTCTGGTTTGATCCATGGACGCTGGCTATATCTTCATGTCTCCTGGGCCCTGAGGCTCCTGATTCCTGGCAGAGCTTCCGCGGGTAATTTCAAGACACCGGATGATTTAATATTAATGCACCAATCGATGGCATTATCCGGGGGACAGTCGTGAAGATTCTGTGGAGGTATATAAACTCAGGTAGCAATACAGTCTAAGCAAGCCCCACACACTCAGCGATGCGATGCGGCGGAGTCGGCAACTTACTCTGGTGGTTAGTTGTAAGTTAGTCTTTTCGCTCACACTGGCTTTGTGAGGTTGAGATTTGCATTAACTCCACCAGCTGGCTTCAGCTGCATATGTCAAGGGGGTGGAAGCTTTGCTGGTGTGTTCAGGCCTTGGCCTTCCTAGTAATTTTGAGAGGACCTCCATAAGTTCTATACTGCATCTCAACGGACGAGATGGTGGCATTGTTCTCTCTAGCAGGCCATGATCGCTATAATAGGCCACGGGAGAGTGTTACTGTACCCCAATGCCGCTAGGTAACTAATATATCTATCTCTGTGAGGTATGCCGTTCCAGTGGATGCCAAAACTGCAGTCCAAAGAACGCTGAGTGGGATAGCATCGGACGACAAGCTCTCGCGCAACTTGGACAGCCATTGCTAGTCTAGGTGTGTTCTAACAGTACACCCTCGAGAGCCTTAATTAATCTAATATTAGCCCGCAGGCTCCCGCAGGCTCCCGCGATTGAATGTGGTTGCAGCTTTCTTCAAGTATGGAAGAGTAGACTAGGCGATAACCACCATACTACCCCTTACTCGCTTGTCTCCGCCCAAAGTGGAAGACAAAATCGGGAACAGTTGTTTGACTTTATCTGAGCAAAGAAGCTCGGGATACCTACGGCACACATACCATAGGATCACCTGTTGCGGCCAATTGAGAGTTTGCTTTCTGGCAGATATAGTAGTGAAGGTACTCATTATTATTACGTCAATGTGATTGCCCGTGGAACTACCAAGGCTCTCCAACCCATGAGGGAAAAGTTGTATCCTCATATCACGAGAGCAGCGGATTACTAGGAGACGGAATGTGACCCGCCCTGCACCGTGGCCTATCTCTCTCGTTGTGAGCTTAAAGCTGTAAATCGAAGACTTAACCTTCAGGCAGGTCCAGAGAGCATTTACTGATTTCCCCATATTGGGTTAACTGTGGTATCACAATGTGTCTCTTGGTTTGCACACCCAAAAAAGCAGTCGATGAGTGTAGAAAAATAGACGGTGACTCATGACGCAATGCTACTATGTAAGAGATTCACGTGTTATTCCGAGCACAGCTCAGAGAAGCTTTAGAGTCGACATAAAATGTTTTCCCTGAGAAGGGGCTACAGAGACGTCATTGTTCACCTATCTATAGCGTGACGATGACTCTGACCGACTTTAGCTTTAACCTAGAATCGTTGAGCCACCTTCTAGAAAATTATTATTTTTAGAATTAAGATCTTAGATACGTACCCGGGGACTGTACAAAAGCGTGATAACACATTAGCCTTAATTGCCGGCCTGAGACCCTGAGATAATAGTAGCTGCTGGAGTGACATCTCTTGTGCTAGTCTTCCTCTTCTTCCGCGCTTGATTGCCTCTTGCTTCAACTTTCCCTAAAGCCGGCAATGCCCGCAGAGCATGGAAAACATAACCCTCTGCACCTCCTCGCCCTATCATTAGCGGGTGTGTTCGCCCAGGAAGCACCTGCCATGGTCTCACGCGCGATGTTTGAATGGTCGGTGCCAAGAGGAGCGTTGGGTCAACTGGGAAATCGCTTTCGTTGACAGCGGCTGATGGGCTTTTTGCATTTCCTGCATCTTGCTCCAGTTCGGTATGGTTACACGTACCATTGGAGGATGTTCCGGTAGTTGCGGTTTGCTCCTGTTGGCGCGCAGCACGCATAAAGTTAATGTACGCAGTGCGTCTAGCCGTAGAGTAAAAATCCGCGAGCCTGACTAACGGTTCGATGTGGGCCGCGTAAACCACTACTGGAGCAGAGCCAGATAATAAGGGTATGGTGTGTTTCAAGATTGACGTGGGGTCCATTAAGCTTGCAACTATCAGGCCGTCAAAGCCCCCTGCCCGAGTTTCGTCAACAACACTGCGAACCCTATTCCATCGCCGGCGTTTACGATAGTACATGCCACGCTTACTTGGCTTCCAACTTGCGAGGGCCTCATCTGATGCAACGGTGGGTTCCTTGGAGTAGACTGGGTCCGAGGAAGGGTCAAGGAGTTGCAGCCAAGATAAAGTTTTGAGGTTGGTAAAAAGGGGGTGTGAAGGAGATGGGTCGCTAACATCAAATGAAAAGTATTTGAGAAGTGAGAGGTTAGGTTGAGCATTGGGGTGGATCATAGTCAGTGTGGTATTGTTAGAGGTCATCCCAGGCGAGGGGCGTCGACTGCGAGCGGAGGAAGAAGCACTGTCTGCTTGCCCAGATATGCCGTGAGCTGCCTGCGCAGAGCCGAATTGGCTGGAGGGTTCGGAATTGTTCGATTGATATTCATCGCCTCTCTCGGGTTGAGGCTGTGAGGCGGCCTGGCCTTGTACATCACCGATTCTAGTCTCATGAGGATAGAGTATTCCCATGCGCTCTGCCATAGCAGCTACAACCAGGCCTCCGGTGTCGTCAACAATGAGCCAGCGACTAGCCGGGTGCATTTCAGGTGGTCCTAAAATCGTGAACGCGTCTCCCCCATTATGGACGTTTGCCCAGCAGCCTATGAGCCCAACTATCTCGTCCCTTAGTTCCAAGATTTTTGTGGCATCTTTCTGTTCTAGCATCCACTGAGTGAGAAGGGGTACATCTAGAGGCAGGACAGAGAACCGCTTAAGGTACTTTTTCTGCTTTCTCAGTGTGTATTTGGCCAGCGAAAACTCCGTCTTTTTATCAAGGCCGGAGTGGGACTCGAGAAGCTTGTTGATAATATCCCTACCAGCACTAGTCGTTCCCTTCTTCAAAACCTCAATTTCATCCATAGTCATTAGCTGACTCGAGCTATCATCCACGGTGTCTCGGTTTGTGCGCATGGGGCTTTCATCCATGTTGTCCAAGTCCCGATAGCATTCACCATCCTCAACCTCTCCATGAATAGATCCATCGGCTATTAATGATTCTGCATGCAACTCAGCAGCTGAAACAATACGGAGCGCATGATTGTCTTCCGCATTTGGCTGATCAAGGATCTCGAATGTGAGATGGTATGGCCGCCCTATGATCTGGTTCGCCTGGAAGGAACCATATTTTCCCAACGATATTATCCTAGACAGCTTATCAGTTCGAGGACAGGGTGCGGTTAGAGGGGCAGCGAGATTCCTTTGAGAAATAAAAAAACAATGAAGGAAACCATGCTCACAGAGGCCAGTCAAAACGTACATATTCGGGACTATCTGTTGGACCTTGACAGTATCTGACGGAAGCCTCAACGCTATGTATGCGTGGGGCAGGATTCTGGAATGCATCTGGTGACAAAATAAAGAAACGGTTATACAACCTGCTGCAGTTTAACCATTAAAAGGCATCATGGGTCTTTTCATACCCTGCGCCGAACAGACGTTAATAATGAATCCTGAGTGTTCAAATCAAATCGTGTATACAGAAAACTTGACCTCGCTAAGTGCGCCACTTGACCTTGTTACATAATCATGACCCTGACCTCGCACAATACAGTAATAACTGTAGGCTACTGGGGCAAAAGAGCTCAATCACCACCAGCGCACTGCTGGTAGAAGGGCCGACCAACCGCGGGACCCCCAACACCCCCCCTCGGACCAGCTACCACAGAGTACAGTACTTCCCCTCAGTGGCTCCCTTCAGTGGCCTCCCCACAATGGCTCCTTTAATAATGGACTGGATCACTCAGTCCTAGGGCTCACAGGACTTCTAGGGCACACTCCTGGGATGTCTCTTGACACTGTTAAAATGTCCAGAGTATTTGTTAGGAATTTTTAAGTCCATTCTGAGATCAAACCCATGCATGTTGAACACAGCGGGGCTCACACTTAACAGTCTCATAATCTGTAGACTACTGGGACAAAAGAGCTCAATCACCACCAGCGCACTGCTGATAGAAGGGCCGACCAACCGCGGGACCCTCAACACCCCCTCTCAGAGCAGCTATCACAGAGTACAGTACTTTCTCTCAGTGACTCTCTTCAGTGACTCCTCACAGTGACTTCTTTCAGTGAACTCACTCAGTTCTAGAACTCAAGAAACTTCTAGAGTATACTTCTGAGATATCTCTTAACACTGTTAAATGTTCAGAATATTTGTTGAGAATTTTTAAGTCTATTCTGAAATTGAATTTATGCATGTTGATCACAGCAGAACTCATGCTTAACAGTCTTATAATCTGTAGACTACTGAGACAAAACTACAAAAGAGCTCAATCATCATCAGTACACTGCTGATAGAAGAACTGATCAACTGCAGAATCTTCATTATAATAGAAAGTAGAAAACTTAACCTTGCTAAGTACATCACTTGTGTAGAATAGTTGAAGGTTGTATTGATAGATCTATCTATAAGAACATAATATAATGATAGATTATATGATCTAGTGAGATTGCTAACTGTAACAGCTGTAACAATCAACACTCTCTCTCAAGATAACAAGAATTATATATAAAAACACTCAAATCATCAAGATAGTCTGTCAAAATTAAATACAAATGTAAAATTAAACATTCTCAACTTTTACATCTGTAAGACCTAGTAAAATCATGAATTATGCAAATATTACAGTGTTTAGAGATTTAGTAAGTTCATCTGCTATTATCTAAGTAATGAGAATGTATTCTAAATCAATAATTTTCTGATTCAACTGTCAATGTAAAAAATAAAAACATGTGTTAATATGCTTACTTCAGACTGTAATAACTGTCATCTTTATAAGATCTATAATATTCTTATTATCAGTGAGAATCTGTATTGAAAATGTAGTAATAAAGTCAAGCTTAATTATAAGATTCTGAATTAATATTATCTCACAGACTGTCTTACTAAGAGCCACATATTCAGTCTCATTGAAACTTAGAGATATATAAGATTGCTTCACTGAATATCATGAAATCAGATTATCTATGAGCTTAAAAACATAGCTAAATGTTAATTTTCTAGTATTATTCAAAAGATCAGCTCAATCAGAATCTAAGTAGTTAAAGAGTAGATAGAAATCATCAGAGAAATCAGAGGAAATGAAAAGATTGATAGAAATAAATCTCTCATACAGACTGCATCTGTAGAAAATGCTTAGATTCATGATCTCTTTCAAATAATATATAATATGTAATAGAGCCAGCCCTAGTGGCTGAATGGTTAATGCAGCCACCTGGTAGCGCCTTGGCATGGGAAACCAAGGTGTGTGAGTTTGAAACCCGCAGAGGATACATTAAATCCGGAACTCAAGCATCTCAGATTTCTAATAAATACAGAGGTGTACAAATCACTTTAATAAAATCACTCTATGTTCCTGAGCTGGGAAGTTATTATCACATGTATCTAATTGTCACTTCTTTGTATTTTCTATGTTCTTGTTATCTTGGCGTGATCTTAACACCTGTATTTCCTCCTGTATAATCAACACTTGGCCTGTATTTAACATCACGCAAGGACTCATCATAAGCTCTGCTTGCATATGAGTATAATGAAAGAATAATAATAATAATAATAATAATGTAATAGAGTCTTTCAATATTGAGATGTTAAATTAACATTTCATTGAGTAAGTAGTGAGATAGTGTGAGTGATATCAGAATGTGTTTTAACTGCAAGATATTGCAAGTAACTCATATTATGTTAATATTATTAAATTGTGAAACCAGTCTCTTTCTCAGATATAGAGAAATCATCAATACAGAATTTATTATTCATTGACATTCTGATAATAACTATATTATCAAGATAGAAATCTTTAATAAGATATTTAATATATTGATAATATATTAAATCAATTCTCTTGTCTGAATAATTGATCTTTATACTCAAATACTTGATTGACTGATGTAGATTCTTGACTTTTAATTTCTCACTGAGTATACTCACTAGTCAATCAGCATTCTCAGAAACTTCAGATATAATGTTAAGATTATCAACATAGATTATTATATAGAGATGATATCTGAATGTATAATATCAGATTACTGAATTATAGATACTGACTGTAAATTCAAGATCACTTAACAGAGCTGTTAACTAATCATATCAGATCTTTATCACAGAGTTCAGACTGTATAGACTACTCTCAATTACATAGACAAGTGTTTTCAGTGAACTTATCTCAAATTCAGTGAGTTGTCTCATATAGATCTTCTTAGTGAGATGCTTATACAGATATATCATCACTATATTCACTTAACAGAGTGTTCAACTGTATAGTGCTGCTATTGTAAAAAGAATACAATTAATAGTATCAGTGATGACAGAAGTGTAGATCTCTTCTCTAGAATTCTTCTTAAGTCAGTTATCACTAGACTGACCGTGTGACCGTGTCTGGGACCAGAACCAGATTTTTTGATAGTCTTATTACCAATTCAACTGATCCCATTACATGGTTTTAACATTAGATAGTAGTCTCATACTGTCTCAGTGAGACTTACTGTCTACTCTTGTCACATTTTTCAAATGAGACCATGATTTCCACTTCTCAATTTAAATTATTTTTATTGCTTTAAATGACTTTAAATCTCATTTGAGTGTTACCAAAAAGTGTTACTTTTTAAAAAATTAAAAATAGTCTAAAAAAAACCTTAAAATGTCTAAAAATAGTAACTTTATGCTAAGAATGAGACTAAATGAGACCAAATGAGATCACTTTCTCATTTTTTTCAAGTCATGGTTCCATTTTAAGATCTGATATATAGTCACTTTACATGTTTTTTTGATAGCCAGTCCCAGCGGGATTCACGCCAAGAAATGTATGAAACCAGACCAAATGGAATCAAATGTGAAATTCATGGTCTCAGCGGCCAGTCTAGTTATCACAAATCACTTAATATAATTTTCTAAGAATATCATCAGAATTAGTATTCAGATTCACAGATCTATCTTTCTTAAGAAATACTTAACAGTCTGAAGTAATCAGTTCATCTCTCAGAATATCAGATCTAGAGATTAAACTTCATGTATTATATCTCTTCAGATTGATAATCTCATATTACATGAACTTCTTTCAATAATCTTCTATTCTCTCTGACTGAGATGTGACATTCTTGTAGAACTTTGAGAGGTTACCTGTAACAGAGCTTGAAGTATAAGTAGTCAGTGATTTCATGGGCTGCAATCATATGAAATTCAGATCATCAATATCAGAGGCATCTTCATTATCAATCAGATAAATGTCAGATTCTGATTCAACAACATAATTAATAAGTTTCACAGATGTAACAATTAGTTTTTCAGTAATTGAGAATTTCACATCACTACTGATAATAATCTTGTCAGATTCAGAATGTCATAGACAATATATCAAAGTATCACTGAATTTAATGATATGATAGAAAGCAGCATGTGAAGAAAGCTTATTCACAGACTTCTGAGATTTATACAAGTGAATAAAAACCTCTGCACTTAATCAGTGAAAATATCTCATATTCAGCAGAGTAATTATAAGTGTATATTAAGAAATCTTATATGAACTTAGAATCACAGAAGTCTCTGCAGTAGAGAATTAAAATTTCAAGTTATAAAGAACTGTAGATATGAGAGTATTATTAATTATTACAATCACTGTCTCTAGAACATCTGCTCAGAATCTCTTAGAAAGATTATCTTTTAAAAGAGCAGCTCTAACCTGTTTCATGATAGTGTGAATCTCATATTTGAAAACATCATCCTGATGTGATGAATGTAATGCTGTTGATTTCTATTTAATATCATATGAATTCATAACTGTGTGCATACATGTGGATTGAAAAACATCATTAATATCAGTTCATAGAAAAGCAGAGACTGTATATCTGAGATTATTCTTGAATCTGAGGCATAGATGATAAGTATTCAGTATTTAATTCTCTAACAGAACTCTAAGAGATGATCAGAGAGATCTTTCAATGTACATTCATCATCTGTAAGATCAATATAAACCTTCTCAATGAGTTAAATAGATCTAGACATTGATGTTTTTAAATAATCTCATATCATATCTGTCTTGACACATTTCTCACAAAAGAACTTAGTCTTAGAATCTTTAATTGTAACTTCAGTATGAGAATTCTTGGCTATAGCAATTATAGCATCAGTGTGAATGTGACTGAGATCACAGTACCAGTTCAAAAGAGTCTTTGATATTCTTGTATTCTTGAGGCCTGTATTCAGAACTGTAGAATCAATGTTATTAACAGTAGTGACAGCAGTTACAGAAAGATCAACTTTTCAATCAAAATCATACTTATATAATACTGTAATATACTTGACTGCCTTGTTCAGATGATTGAGATTCTCATTGAACTCTCATTCATCAATCTTATATATGTTATTCTGAGCAGTCTGAACTGCATGAAAAATAATACTGTTCAGATCTCTGTAAATGAAAAATGAAGAAATAGTGAAAGATAATGTAAATCAGAATCTCTGATCTTCAAGCTTCATAAATGAGAGCAGGTTAACTATAATATTAGAAATATAGTGAACATTCTGTAAGTTAATATCATCACTCTCAATCTTTAAGATGATAGTCTCAATCTTCTTGATAAACCCAGTTCTCTCAGTTACAGAATCAACAGAGATATTATCATTAAAAGGTTTGATATTTGAAAAAGAATAAAGCTCACTCATCATATTCAGGCTTGCACATGTATTCAAATATCAAGATCTAGAGGATGATTTTCCAGTGACTGTGAAAGAGAAATAGAACTCAATCTTTGTAATTGCTGTATTTACTGCTGATTGAGAACTTATCAAGTCATTCTTCTTCTCTTTCTTCTTGTCATCATTCTTCTTGTCCATCTTCTTTTTCTTTTTATCAGAGTGTAAGATGAAACACCTGTTAATAGTATGTTCATGTCTTCTGCAGTGAGTGCACTTTCATACAGATGTGCTTTTATTCTCATCTTTGTTCTTGTTCTTTTTTGCAGTCACAGAATCAGTCTGAGGCTGCTTTTTCCACTTAGTGATGATCTTCTTAAATGTATGATTAATCAGTTACTTCATCAAATCATTAATATCAATGTTAACAATAGGTCTCTGACTAGTGGAGAAAAACTCATTTCAACATGTCTTGATAAACAGTCTTTGATAATCTTGTAGATTGTTGAGAAAGAGATCATGATATACATTCTCAGTACTCTGACAGAGCTTCTTGTGACAGGTAATAAGATAGTGAAAATATCTCTGAAAAGTAAGATAATTATTCTTCTTGACTTGTAATTTTGTCAATTTCTTGAAGATATTAACTCATTCTTCAGTCAGTGATATCATATATTCAATATTCATCTTGTCTCACAGAGTCACAGTATTGTCAGCTTTCAAGGTTTCAATAGTGATTCAAACATTTCTAACAAGACTTGATAGCATACATCTATATATAGACTTGAAACAGATTCTTCACTTCTCAAAGTCAATATAATGTGTAAAAGAGAATTCTCATTGAGTTCTCAATAGAATGTCAGTTTCATCAATAACTTTCACATCAGTTAATATATCAACATATCAGACTTTATAATTAGAGTTATCAAATGTAATCACTGATTTGATATCTAGTGTATATTTGACTTTCTTCTGATATTCTCACAACTCATCTCTTATAGTATCTCTTTGTAAAGAGACAGATGCAGTGAGATGTTAAGTGATTTCAGCTGCTGTTATTTGATTCTGTAGCATTATCTATATAAGATTCATAAGATTGCCTACAGTGCAATAGATAGATTGATTCAGATTATCATTAAAAGTTGAGATTTCAGAGATAGAAGATAATGAAGAATTCAATGAGTTGAAATAAACAGATTCTGCAGATAAATATTGACTCTGCTTTTCTTTATTCTAAAGTTTCTCTGTTGTCTCATCATCAAATTTCATACTCTGGTGAAAACTGATCTCAGTCTCATCTTGCAAGTCAGAAGCCTTTTCATAATAAGTGATCATTCTATCAATGAGTTATCTAGTGAAGTGTGTGATTCTGAGCCTTGTGCTGAACTCTGAAGTAACAGGTGTATCACTCATATTAAAATGACTCCGCTTCTTCTAGATATGTAAAAAAAAAAGTGATATTCTTCATAATGAAGAATGTGCTTTCTTAAAAATATAAAGTATATAAATCTGCTGATCAGTAGATTCAGGAAAAATGAAATATCTCTAATAAAGAGTGAAAGTCTTTTTAAAAAAGATAAACTATCTGTGTCAAAAATGTTGATGCATGTTCTAAAAAGAAAAACATGTTATTCAGACTACAATCTGTAGAATAGTTGAAGGTTGTATTGATAGATCTATCTACAAGAACATAATATAGTGATGAGTCACGTGATCTAGTGGAATTGCTAACCGCAACGGCCGTAACAGTTAATAACTTGATCTTGTTATATAAGCTGATCTTATAAATATAACCTGTATTACTATCTGATCTTGCTTAATACATCTTTTCTTATAATTTGAAATCACTGTTTTCTTCTTAATTATGTCAAGTCACGTGATCTGGCTTACTAATTCTTTCACCATATAACTTTCCACAAGCTAGCAACCTTTCAATCACACAAGCTTTACATCTTTCACAGGTTATGAGATCTGTTTTGTGCAAAATTACTGTCAATTCAGAATTTCTTGTCAATAAAATCATTATTTAACTACTGCTTCATTTGATACATTCATCAGAAGTTAAAATCATCTTATTCTATCAGTATTAATGCATTTGAGATCTTGATAATTAATAATACTACTGCTTGCTTAAAAAAGAGACTTGCAGAAAACATATTATATTTATAAAAAAGAAAGAAAAAGAGAATAATATTAACAAGAATTCAATAAATAAATATTAAGATAACAGATTCAATACAATCTTACTTATATACATGTTCATAATCTTATGTTCTTTTCACTGAATCAGTTGTAGATAATAATAATTCTTCACACTCTTACTCTATCAGTGAATATTCTTCTGAAGTCTTTGAAAGCTTCATTGATAAATACTCCGAAACACTCTCTTAATTCAAAGCTGGTTTAAATACAGCTTCTGACACAGTCAGGCCGGCTCTCTGATTTACTTAACAGCTTAATGAAGCTGATTCTCATAAAGTTAACAGTTCAGATGAGACAATATCAGATTAATAGATAAAGTATCTTAAGATAATATTTAAGATGAAGAAGAAGAAGCAAAGAGTTCTAGAACTTAAATTATAACTGAAAAAACTCTGTTAACAGAGATTCTCTACAGATTAATCACAGAATGTTAATAATTATTCTATCATCACATCAATAGTCTGTACTAGACTGACTGGTGAAACTATGAATTTCACATTTAATCTCATTTAATCTGGTCTCATACATTTCTTGATGTGAGTTCTATCAGAACTAAGTCTTAAAGAAATCTGAAAATGAATCACTTCTGAGAGAAATGGTATGAAAAATGACCAGATTTAATTCAAGAACAGTGAAATAAGAGTAATTTCTCAGAATAAACTGTGAAAAATGATTATTCTTTCAAAATCAGAATAAGACTGAGACTGAAGATTAAAATCAGTCTCATTCAGTTCATTCAGTGATTACTTATATAATCAGAATTTGATAATAATTATTAATAATGCTTATGAAACAACTAAATACATTCTTATATAAGTTTATTCTTCACTTTCTTATGAAAACTACACTTCTCTGATATACTGTGATCAGAGGTATTAAACTGTCTGATAATTTCATATTTTACAATCATGAGTTTCTTGATTATTTCTTCTTATAATTGTCTCTGATAATAGTGATAAATATCTTGACTTGAGTTGAACTTTCACTTCATTCTCATCTCTGTTAATGAAATTGTCAGAATATCATATATCATCAGTGTAACAGTTAAATATATACTCTCAACAATTTTTTATAACTCTAGAATTGATTTGACATGTAAATTTGTCAGATCATCTTGAAGATAGTGATTAAATTCAGTTTTATAAGTATATAGATTTGCCTGATTTTCAGTTGTAATCAATGTATGTAACTTCTGTTTCAAAGTTAGTATTATAGTTCTATATAATATGAAGTATTATCAAAGATTGTTACTTACTAGAGAATTATATTTCACTGTCTTCATATCTTGAATATCTGCTTATTCAAATCTCTGATAGTTAATATTGTAGTAGTCTTGAGCTAATTTAATATATAAGTCTCATTTCTTCTCTGTTCAATCTTGAGAAGTGTAGATATTAACTCAATGAGAGAGATCTAGTAGAGCTGCTACAGTATAGTACTCTGTAAAAGATTGTTCAGTTTTACTGTAGTAATATATCAGTTTATTTCTTACAGTAATAATAGTCTGTGCTATAGCATCATTTCAGACTGAATTTCTTTTTAAGTGATTTAACTGCTTCTTAAGATAAGTAAATAAACTGTTATACATTCATCAGACTGACTGCAGCATTGATATATAAGTGATTAAGACTGTCTTTATTATCTTATAAAACTGAAACAGTAAATCAATTATATATTTCAACTGAGTTCACTTCATATCAGAAAGTTTCACTATCTGAATCTTTTTCTAATCAGAGTGTTATACTCAATGATCAATTATCTGACATAATTGAAGAGTCTGAACAGTTATCTTATATATTGAACTTCACTATATTCTAACATTCTGTATCATATTCAGTGATATGACTGATTTATTTATTTATTGAATATTATGAAATTATTGTTATTATTTAGAGAAGGTATAAATTACATTAGCAATGTTTTGAATCTGTGATATTTAAATTATTAGTTAATCTATTCAAAATTAACAGTAGCATTATTAAAAAGTATTATCAAAAAATATTATCTTTTGTAAAGTGAATGTAAAAGTTACTTAAGTAATCACTTTTATCTCATTCTCATCTCAAGAATCAGTTATCTCATTATTCTTTATCTTGATATTAAGATTCTTTATCAGTGTTTGTATCACAAGTTGAATCACATGAGCAATGCAGAGATTATAATCTTATTTATTATTTCAGAAATACAAAGTTAATTTTTACTTCAAGCTCTTCATCATAGTATAGTTATTCACAGTATTATCAGTTGTAATTATAAGAAGACTGAGACTAATATTTCAATAGTCATTTTTAATCACAGTCATTAATATCTCTATTATATGATTCTTAGTATAACTACTGATCAATGATTCAAATTCAATTAATATCTCTTGATAAGTTCAGTTCTCATTAATATAATAACATATAACTCTTATAAATGTAAGATTGTTTATACTAGTTCATGTATTTACTGTAAGAGACACTCTTTGATAATTCTTCAACTCTGATTCTAGATATTGTATATTGACTTTGTAGTATATCTTGAGATTGAACTGAAGACAGAATCAATGTGAAATATGAAGATTTGAATTAAGTATTTAAAGAAGTGTTCAGAATTCAGAGTTTTCAATTAATTGAAGAGAAAGATTCAGAGATATATATATATAAAGTAATTGTTCACAGAAGTTATTAAATAAGAGTTATGAAATCAGAGTACTGATATATAATTGTTTTTACATGATTTTCTTCAAATTAAAAAGTTAGTATTATCAAAAATTATTATCTGATAGAGTAACTTATCAGCTTAGTAGTAATTTTCTGATTATTTTTCCTTTATTATCTGCATTCTGATGACTTCAGATGTTGAGAAATTTCTTCAGAGTTATAATCAGTTTATAATAAATATTTCTGAATGAAGTTACAATGATTGCAGTAGAGAGATAACTCTTCAGTAATCTGCAATACAATCTATTAATAATTATTTTATAGTTCATCACAGTATTTGTATTGAGTTTTTCATAAATTTCATGATCTGAAATCAGATGGGAAGAATAAAGTGATTATTTATTATAATTAAAAGAGAGTATTCTTTCTTCTTCTTTGAATTAGAAGAAAATATATGCTCAAGCAGCTGAATCTGCTATCTCTAAACCTGCTATCTCAAAACATGATCAAAATCCTGATAAAACTGAGAAGAATAATGCTCATACTTCTATTGATAGAAAAGTGGAGAAAAAAATGTAAAAGGAGAAAAACTTCCAAATCTTCACAAATAGAAGACTTATTCTCAAAGTCTCAAATCAGAACATCTTGCAAAGGAACAAGCTAAATTCAAATCTCATTTTCAGAATCAGAAATGAAATTAATCAGCAGTTCTTTTCTCAGTTAATGACTGATATTGAAGTTCAAAAATCAGTTATAGCTTCAATTGAGTTATCATTCTTTGAAAACTTCATCATTCTGACTACAATGCCTGAATTCAGTGCTGAATTCCTTATTCAGAATGAGAATCTCTGAAAATCAGCAGTAGAATCTTTGCTAAACACAATAATTCTATCTGAGAGAGATGAAAAGTGAGACAAATTCATTCTTCATAATATTTCAGTTGAAATTTTTGACTGTGAAGAAGGAATGCTACTTCTCAAAAATGAATTGAAAGAATACAACTCTATTCAACTGAGAAAGAAGCCTGTATGACTAAATTCAATTGAGTTCAGACAAAGTAGGAGAAATGCCTCTGTTCTAGTATATACAAAAACACTTAAACAGTCAAAGATCTCTGAAGTAAGAGTAGCAGATTTGAAAATGAGAGTTCATGAATATAAAGACTCAAGAATGAATCTCAAAGCTCAAACACAGTGTTCAAACTGTCAAAGATATGAACACTTTGCAAGCTCATGTTTTAGAGACTTAAAATGAGTATTCTGTGTCAGAGATCACAAAACTAGTGAGCATAAATGTGAAACATGCTTAAAAAGAGATGAAATATGTCAACACACTCTGCTTAAGTGCTCTAATTGCAAAGAAAAACATGCATCTAGCTCAAAAGAATGTATGTTTGCTCCTAGAACTCAAAAGAACTGAAGAAAAGATGAAGCTCAAAGTCAATCTAAAACTGAAGAGAAGAGTCAAGCCAGTAGACTTATAACTGCAAGCTTAAAAAGAAGAAACTTGAAACTATCTAAATCTTCAAACTTCAATTCTTCAGCTAAATGTAAATAGAATTTGAATTCTCAAACTTCTGTTAAGATTAGAGAATTGAGAAATAACTCTGATGATAAACTAGATATAATGTAAGCAGTTGAGATTTCTACTTTTTAAAATAGTTATAATCTACTATCTGATGATAGTGACTAGATCCTACTCTATCTCTACTCTCTTTTAGTATGAATATACAACAAAAATAATAAAAAAAGTTTAAAAACTCTTCAAAAATCACATTTATTCAAAATAATGTGAATAGAAACTCAAATTATATTTATTCTTATCTTTAAATTGCATTTGAATAAAAAGTTGATTTTGTACTGCTTCAGGAGCTGAATTTTGATGCTGAGTAAAAATATGTCATTTCTTATTCAAGCTACTACTGCTTTTTATCTCAAAAGTCTAAGATAAAGTCAAGAGTAGTGATCTATGAAAGAAAGAGATTAAGATATCAATTTAATCTAAGATTTAATATCATGTCTGACCCTGATATTCTGGTGAGTGATGTTATAGATAAAGAAAATGAGTTTGATACTATACAGCTTATAAATATCTATAATGAAAAGTTATTGAAGGAAAATAACAATATCTGAACAATTGATAGAGGATTTCTGAACATAACTTCATCAAGAAACTCTATAATTGCAGGAGATTTCAATACACATCATCTCTGATGAAATTCAGAATGCAAGAGAGCAGTGAGAGCTGATAATCTAGTTAAATAAACCTTTGAGCATTTAATATATTTGGTTAATAAGTCTGATCAACAAACATTCTTTAGAAAAGATATGAAACAGAAATCTATTATAGATCTAATCTTCATGTCATAAAATCTAATGAAAAGAAGACTTGTAAACTGGTTTATTAATTCAAATGAGACCTCAGGATCAGATCATGAGATTATTCAATTTAAGATTGAACTGAGTGAAAAGCAAATGAGTGAAAATCCTCTTCTCTCAAATCAGTTTAACTTTGAAAAAGCTGATTGAAAAGCAGTTGAAGAAAGCATAAAACTGTTAAAATCTGAAAGACAGAATGAGCTATATTGGAATTCTAGTCAAGATATCTCAAATGAAATGCTTAAGAATAGAGTGAAGCTTATTACATCTATTATTCTAATAAGTGTTAGAGATAATATTTCAAAGAGAAAATCTTCTGAGTATTCAAAACCTTGATGAAATGAGAATATCTCATCTAAAAGAAAAGAATTAGCTACTGCTAGAAGAGATTGAAAGAATGATGTAATATCTGATGAAGAGTTCAAAGCTGTCAGAAATGAATATTTTTCAGATATTAAAAAATCTAAAACAGACTGCTGGAATAAATTTCTTGAAGAAGCACAAGGAAAGGAAGTTTTTAAAGCTTTTAATCATACTAAAACAAGAAGTGCAGCAAAACTTTCAACCTTAGAATATGAGTTTCAGAATGAATCATATACAGCAAACTCTTTTGAGGAAAAATGTCAAGCTTTTATGAGAACTCTCTTTCAATACTCATCAGATTCAGATTCAGAGGAAGAGAATATATCACTTCTTAACTATATTAATGAAAATGACTGGGAATGGCCTGATCTTACTCAAGATGAATTAGAGTCAGCTATTTTCTCAAGTTTAGTTAAGACTGCTGCAGGAGCTGATTCAATTAATCACTTGATTATTCAAAATACATACTCCTACTTAAAGAATGAATATTTTGAGCTCTTTTTCAATCTCTTGAAAAATGAATATCATTCTGAATGCTGAAGAGAAGCCACTGAAGTGATTCTTACAAAACCTAATAGAAAAACTTCAATTTCTAAGTTATATAGAGTAATATCTCTATTGAACTGTCTAGAAAAGGTTTTAGAAAAGATAATAGCTACTCAACTATCTTTTATAAGCTCTGACAGTAATTCTCTTTTATTCAGTGAATAAATGAGGGATAGAAAACAGTGTTCTGCAATTGACACTGTTCTCTCAGTTGTTCATGATATTTAAATAGCAAAGCATGAAGGTCTGATCTCAACTGCAGTTTTTATTAATATAAAAGAAGCATTTGATCATGTTTCAAAATCAAAGCTAATTCAGACATTGAAGATGTTAAAACTGTCACTTTCTCTAATAAAATGAGTTAACTGTTTTATGTCTAAAAGAATTATATAACTTTTCTTTGATGAAATGAAATAAGATAAGACTGAGATAAAAATAGAAGTATTACAAGAATCTTCAATCTCACTCATTTTATTTGTAATATACACTGCATATCTATTCAAGAATAGAAGTATGAGAATAGTGAGATCTCTGAGTTATATGAATGATATTGATCTAGTCTACAGCTCAAAAACTATCAAAGAGAATTTGAAAGTGATTGAAGAAGCTGTAAAGAAAATCTTTGTTAGAGCAGATATCAATTAAATTCAATTTGATATGAATAAAACTGAGTTAATTCATTTCTTTTCTAGATTCAATGAGAAAGAACTATCTCTATCTCTTTTAAATAAAGAGATTAAACTCAGTGTAAATGTCAAATGATTAGAAGTATGATTAAACTCCAAGTTGAATTTTAAATATCACATTCAACAAAGAACTGTCAAGACAGAAAGGCTATTGAATAACATAATTAAACTATCAAATACAGAGAGAGGTCTATTCTTTCAGGCTATGAGATAGTTATATATAGCCTGTATTACATCAGTAGCTGATTATAAAGTTCAAGTTTGATGAAATAATCAAGAAAATTTCACTGAACTCTTTCAAAGTCTGTAAAACAGAGTCTTGAGAAGAATTCTGAGAGCATTTAAATTATCTTCTATTAAAGCAATGAAAATTGAAGCTTCAATTCCTTCTTCTACTATTAGATTTGAAAAGACCTGTATAAACTATACTCTGAGAGTTATAAAGATGAGCTCAAATCATATAATCAGAGAAAGAGTCTCTTCTTCATTTTCATCAATTAACTCTGAAAATGAACTGAATTGAAATAGATTTCTTGATTGAAATGAAAATGATTCTTTAAAGAAAATATCTTCTTGACTTTACAGACTATACTCTCTGATTAAAAATCAATTTTCTTCTTTAAATGTTGAAAAGATGAATCATGAGAAGTTATCTCTCTGAAGAGAAAAGCTTGAATCTCTTATAGACTTACAAATAAGTGAACTATTAAAAGAGAAAGAATATAAACAGCATTTGAAGAGAATTTCTACAATCAATATAAAAGACTCTATTCTGATTTATTCAGATGACTCAAAGAATGAGAATCTGAATAGATTAGGCGCAGGCATTGCTTATACTGAAGATAATATCAATTTTATCTCAGATTTCTGAAATCTAGACTGTGAATCTGAAGTCTTTGATACTGAACTATTTATAATAGTGAAAGCTTTCAAACTCATAGAAATAAAATCTTATAAAAGAGAAAATAGTTTGAAAGAGACATGAATATTCTCTGATAATCAAGCTGCTTTAAAAAGACTTAGAAATAGTCAGATTTATAATGATCAAATGAATCTTGAACTGATCTTAATCTCTGTTTTGAAAATTCAAAAGAGAAGAATATCAAAGCTGATAATTCATTTACACTGAGTTCCTGCTCATGTGAATATTCATGACAATGAATTGACTGATTCAGCTGTAAAAAAGAGTGCAGAATTAAGCAGATCTATTTAAAAAGTTATATTCTGATCGTTTATAAAGAGAAAAATAAAAGAATCTTATTTAAATAAGTGAAATGAAAGCTGACAGAAACAAAAGAAGAGTATATATTATTCAAGATTTAAAATAAAATTCAAGTGAAAATCTTGTTCAATTAAATATAAAAAGAAAATATTCTCATCTATAATACAGCTGAAACTAGAATATAACTATTTCAAATCTTATATACAAAGATTTGATGATAGATTTGACTCAATAGAATGCTCATTCTGCAATGCAAATGAGAATTCTGAGTATATTGTAATACACTGTGTGTTATACAATAGTCTCAGAGTCAGATTGAAAGAGAAGTATAATCTAAATTAATTAAATATGAGATTCTTATTCTCAACTGAGACAGGAATTAAATATTTAATAGACTTTCTATCAGAAACTCAAGCAGCTATAAGAAAATGACTAAATTCAGAATTATGTAAATATGAAGAGGAGAAAATCAATCAGATATAATCTATTGAAACAGTTATATACTCTCTTTTAATAATTTATTTTGTTATAGTCTCTCTTTTCTTTATCTTTTTCTTTATCTTTTTCTTTCAATTTCTTTCTATCTATCTATTTAATGTGTCTATCTTTGAGACTGTGTTCTTTTTCTCTTTTCCTTTGTCATGATATTGTCAAATGATTTCAAAGTATCAAAAGATGTTAAAACACTGCAATTTGTAAACAGTTTTTGTATTCTGAGCTGAAATTTTCTGATTTTGCATATCTGAAATTGATGAATGTATAATAGTTAACTTTACAGATATAGGAAAAACTCTGAGAACTAAAAGTTCTTAGGTAGATGTCATAGTCTCTGACTGCATACATCTATAATTGAAGAATAATAATAATAATAATAACTAACTTTGAAACAGAACTTACATACATTGATTGCAACTGAAAATCAGACAAAACTACATGCTTGTAAAACTGAATTTGATTACTATCTTCAAGATAATTCAATGAATTTACACGTCAAATCAATTCTAGAGTTATGAAAAATTGTTGAGAGTACATATTCAACTGTTGTACTGATAACATGTGATTCAAAGATTGCTTAAGCCAGCGTACGATTACAGGCGTACACCGGCTTCTTATATATTGTAATATTGTACGCTAATTTAATTAGCGGCCGCTATGGCCCCTTTACACTTGTATGTGTATGCTAGTAGTTCAGAAGCGGCTGTGTTATTATCTGACAGTTGTACATTCTTCTGAATCACATTCTCTCTCACCAGATTCAGTCACGCTCATGTGATCATGTCATACACTCTAGCTTCATGCGGATTAGCTCATCACTAGTGTTTTACAATTATGTGATCTATTCCTGATTCAGCTAGTATTCTGTGTACACTGTCATAAAGAAACTTTCACTATATTACATTACTCATTCACTAACTTTTTCTATTCTTCAATCATCTTCTTCATTTCATCATCATTGAACATTATCATTATTCAAGATTTCTATTTCTTCTTCTGTTCAACTCTTTCTATCTGTCTATCTATCACATTATATGTGTTTCTGACAATGACTCTCTGTTTTCATAACAAGTATCATTGTAGTGCTCATACTGAGCAGTTCATTAGTAGTAAGTGTAACATGTTGTGAAATGTATGTGGCCAGAACTTGTTTATCTTCTAATGATTGTCAGAATGTACTATCATGAATGACACATCTTCTTCATCTTCTTATACACCTCTGACTGTTTTCTTCAGCAGGTTTCTGATTATGTTTTCTGGCATAATTTTGTATAAATGCAGATACTGATATGTTTGTTTTTATTCATGTAGAATCTTCACATGTTGACAGATTCATGTTCACTGATGATAGTGAACCTGATGTTGAATCATTGATTGAGAACTTGAAGAACGTGATAATGAAGGAATTACTCATGTCATGTGTGACTGAGTCTTCTGTGTCTCTCTCTGCCTCTTCTGCTGCTTCTTTCCCTGCTGCTTCTTCTCAATCTTCTACACTTGCCTCTGTGTCTGATTCTCCCACTCTCTCTACCTCTGTTCCTGCGATCTCTACTCTCACTACTTCTGGTTTTATCATCTCTGCTTTTGTTACCAGCTCTCCCTGTTTCAAGGAGATGTTGTGTAGACTTAATGAACTATGTCTCTCAGTGTGTACACTTCTGCCCTTCTTATCAACTCTCAGAATAATTTATTGCATGAAGGCAGTGTACAACATGACTATCTGAAGCTCAGTCATGAACATCAATTATTATGTTTATTTTAAATATTTGTAATAAGAGAATTGTTCATTTATATCAGAGAATCACCTCTCTTCTCAACAGTGTCAAGATTGTAAGTTTTTTTCTTTTCATCTTTTCTTTCTGATGCTGATTTTTCTGTTCTTAGGGAAAATTGTTATGAATTTTACTGTGTATGAAGTCATGATATTCACAGACATCAAGGAACTTTTCATAACTGTTAAATTCAATATTGTGAGTATGTCTGCTTTGATGAATATCTTCAGAATGATTGATCTGTATCAGTCTATTCTCTAGTGTTTGTTGTTCAACTTCATGATGCAGGGGAAGAATATCCATGTTTTCAGAAATGAGAACATGAATGTTATACTCTTTTACACCCGCGGGTGTGAGGCTTGTACACCTTGTCTGAGATGTTGTTGTGAGAATGAGTCATTCACATGCTGTGTTCGACAGAATGAGCTATATTGGAATTCTGGTCAAGATATCTCAAATGAAATGCTTGAGAATAGAGTGAAGCTTATTACATCTATTATTCTAACAAGTGTTAGATATAATATTTCAAAAAGAAAATCTTCTGAGTATTCAAAACCTTGATGGAATGAGAATATCTCATCTAAAAGGAAAGAATTAGCTACTGCTAGAAGAGATTGAAAGAATGATGTAATATCTGATGAAGAGTTCAAAGCTGTCAGAAATGAATATTTTTCAGATATCAAAAGAGCTAAAACAGACTGCTGGAATAAATTTCTTAGAGAAGCATAAGAAAAGGAAGTTTTTAAAGCTTTTAACTATACTAAAACAAGAAGTGTAGCAAAACTTCCAGCCTTAAAATATGAGTTTCAGAATGAATCATATACAGCAAACTCTTTTGAGGAAAAATGTCAAGCTTTCATAAGAATTCTCTTTCAGAACTCACCAGATTCAGATTCAGATTCAGAGGAAGAGAATATATCACTTCTCAACTACATTAATGAAAATGACTGGGAATGACCTGATCTTACACAAGATGAATTAGAGTCAGCTATCTTCTCAAGTTCTGTTAAAACTGCTGCAGGTCCTGATTCAATTAATCACTTGATTATTCAAAATACATATTCCTACTTAAAGAATGAATATTTTGAGCTCTTTTTCAATCTCTTGAAAAATGAATATCATTCTGAATGCTGAAGAGAAGTCACTGAAGTGATTCTTGCAAAATCTAATAGAAAAACTTCAATTTCTAAGTCATATAGAGTAATATCTCTATTGAACTGTTTAGAAAAGGTTTTAGAAAAGATAATAGCTACTTGACTATCTTTTATAAGCTCTATAGATAATTCTCTTTTATTCAGTGAATAAATGAGAGATAGAAAACAGTGTTCTGCAATTGACACTGTTCTCTCAGTTATTCATGATATTCAAATAGCAAAGCATGAGAGTCTGGTCTCAACTGCAGTTTTTATTGATATAAAAGAAGCATTTGATCATGTTTCAAAGTCAAAGTTAATTCAGACATTGAAGATATTAAAACTGCCACTTTCTCTAATAAAATGAGTTAACTGTTTTATGTCTAAAAGAATTATACAACTCTTCTTTGATGGAATGAAACAAGACAAGACTGAGATAAAAATAGAAGTATCACAGAGATCTTCAATCTCACTCATTTTATTTGTAATATACACTGCATATCTATTCAAAAATAGAAATATGAGAATAGTGCAATCTTCAAGTTATGTGAATGATATTGATCTAGTCTACAGCTCAAAAACTATCAAAGAGAATTTGAAAGTAATTGAAGAAGCTGCAAAGGAAATCTTTGTTAGAGCAGATATCAATCAAATTCAATTTAATATGAATAAAACTGAGTTAATTCATTTCTTTTCTAGATTCAATGAGAAAGAACTATCTCTAACTCTTTTAAATAGAGAGATTAAATTCAGTGTAAATGTCAAATAATTAGAAGTATGATTAAACTCCAAGTTGAATTTTAAATATCACATTCAACAAAGAACTGTCAAGGCAGAAAGACTATTGAACAACATAATCAGACTATTAAATACAGAGAGAGGTCTATTCTTCCAGGCTATGAGACAGTTATATATAGCCTGTATTACATCAGTAGCTGATTATGAAGTTCAAGTTTGATGAAATAATCAAGAAAATTTCACTGAACTTTTTCAAAGTCTGCAAAACAGAGCCTTGAGAAGAATTCTGAAAGCATTCAAATCATCTTCTATTAAAGCAATGGAAATTGAAGCTTCAATTCCTTCTTCTGCTATTAGATTTGAAAAGGCCTGTATGAACTATGCTCTGAGAGTTGTAAAGATGAGCTTAAATCATATAATCAGAGAAAGAGTCTCTTCTTCATTTCCATCAATTAACTCTGGAAATGAACTGGATTGAAATAGATTTCTTGATTGAAATGAAAATAATTCTTCAAAGAAAATGTCTTCTCAACTGTACAGACTATGCTCTCTGATTAAAAATCAATTTTCTTCTTTAAATGTTGAAAAAGTTGATAATGAGAAGTTATCTCTCTGAAGAGAAAAGCTTGAATCTCTTATAGACTTATAAATAAGTGAACTATTAAAAGAGAAAGAATATGAACAGCATTTGAAGAGAATTTCTACAATCAATATAAAAGACTCTATTCTGATTTATTCAGATGACTTAAAAAATGAGAACTTGAATAGATTAGGCACAGGCATTGCTTATACTGAAGATAATATTAATTTTATCTCAGATTTCTGAAATCTAGACTCTGAATGTGAAGTCTTTGATGCTGAACTATTTGCAATAGTGAAAGCTTTCAAACTCATTGAAATAAAATCTCATAAAAGAGAAAATTGTTTGAAAGAGACATGAATATTCTCTGATAGTCAAGCTGCTTTAAAAAGACTTAGAAATAGTCAGATTCATAATAATCAAATAAATCTTGAACTGATCTTAAACTCTGTTTTGAAAATTCAAAAGAGAAGAACATCAAAGCTGATAATTCATCTGCTCTGGGTTTCTACTCATATGAATATTCATGGCAATGAATTGGCTGATTCAGCTGTAAAAAAGAGTGCAGAATTAAGCAGATCTATTCAAAAAATTATGTTCTGGTCTTTTATAAAGAGAAAAATAAAAGAATCTTATTTAGACAAGTGGAATGAAAGCTGGCAGAAACAAAAGAAGAGTATACATTATTCAAGATTTGAAACAAAACCCAAGTGGAAATCTTGTTCAATTAAATGTAAAAAGAAAATATTCTTATCTATAATACAGCTGAAACTAGAACATGGCTATTTCAAATCTTATATACAAAGATTTGATGATAGATTTGACTCAATAGAATGCTCATTCTGCAATACAAATGAGAATTCTAAGTATAATGTAATACACTGTGCATTATACAATAGTCTCAGAGCCAGATTGAAAGAGAAGTATAATTTAAATCAATTAAATATGAGATTCTTATTCTCAACTGAGACAGGAATTAAATACTTAATAGACTTTCTATCAGAAACTCAAGCAGCTATAAGAAAATGACTAAATTCAGAATTATCTGAATATGAAGAGGAGAAAATTAATCAGATATAGTCTGTTAAAACAGCTATACACTTTCTTTTAATAATTTGTTTTGTTATAGTCTCTCTTTACTTTATCTTTTTCTTTATCTTTTTCTTTCAATTTCTTTCTATCTATCTATTTAATGTGTCTATCTTTGAGACTGTGTTCTTTTTCTCTTGTCTTTTGTCATGATATTATCAAATGATTTCAAAGTATCAAAAGATGTTAAAACACTGCAATTTGTAAACAGTTTTTGTATTCTGGGCTGGAATTTTCTGATTTTGTATATCTGAAATTGATGAATGTATAATAGTTAACTTTACAGACATAGAAAAAACTCTGAGAACTAAAGTTCTCAGGTAGATGTCATAGTCTCTGACTGCATACATCTATAATTGAAGAATAATAATAATAATAATATTAATAATAATAACATGCTGTGTTCTGCTTCCTGCATTTCTCTGTGTCTCTCTCTCTCTTTCTGAGAAGTCTCATGCATGTTGTAATTACATGTACAACTCTAAGATCAGTGAGTGTTTTTTCAGTAACTGTTCTCATCTCTGATTTTGCAATTTTTGTATACTAACAATGGTTCTTAGTTGCTCTGATGTCAGAGGTCATTCTGATTGAAGATGACAATGCTGCTGAGACTACTCTCTTCTGCTCTTAAGCTTCTTCTGTTGCTTTCTCTTCCTTCTCTGTGAGGAAGGTTGTGTGCACACTGAGTCATAAGCATTTAGCTCTGAGTGACTTCTGTCATTCATCTGGTTCTGTGCCTCTTTCTTCTTCTGTTTCTTCTGCCTCTGTTCTCTCTGCTCTGGCTTCTGATTCTCTGAGTCTTGTGCTCTTCTTCAATTTCTCTACGCGTACATGTATGCATTTCTATATTGGCATTCCAGTCAATCTTGCAATAAATGACATTAATGTTGTATGCAGAGTGGTAGAGGAATTGAAGATATACATGATGTTATTGTGAGAGTGGCTTGCAGCCCTTGAATTCCTTGCAGATCTCAAGTTTTGAGATTTCCTTTTTTTGATGTTTTTCAGGTGGTGTGATGTTGGAAATAGATTAAATATGTGATATATGAAAATGAATGAGATGTGTATGATAACATTTGTCTTTTGTGATTGACTCTTATAATTGATAATCAATTCATTATCTCTTTTCTTATGCTTTTTCTTTATCTGCTAGTCATCACTCTTACATGATCTCTATATAATACAGTGTTCAGTGACTAGGTTCAGCAGCTTTCATCTTTTGTGATTCTGTCTTGTGTATTATACTGTCTCTCTTCACTCACTCAGATCACTACAGTGAATGGCTCATTGAAACTAACCTCATCTGATCTCTGAGTGTTCTCAGGAATTAAGATGACTTGATCTCACATGTCTGTGAATGTTTCAGATAGTTTATCCTCTGTGATCTTTATAATTGAACTGATGTAAACAGTTAAATTCAACTCTGAATTTCTTTTTCTTCTATGATCTGACTCACATGCAAGTCTGTCACTCTGAGACTACTCTTTGTCATATTGCACTCACTGTCTGCAGTGTGTTATTATACAACTGGCTACAGTCTCATCACTTATTGAAGTATGATATTCATCTGATTTCTTCATTTCTTCTCATTCTTTTCTTATAATTATGAAAAGATTGAAATAAGTGAGATTATCTGATTCATAAGCATCTATGATTTCTCTTACTTTGTGAGACTTTTTAATTGTAAGTCTCTTCTTTTTCAATACTGATAATAGTGCTGTGAATAATCATAATCTGCTCAGATCTTGCACTTTTACTTTTATAAGTTATGAATTATTTATTAAGTTGTATAAGATCTGTCTCTCTGATTCTTTCAATGTGTACATTCTCAGCAAATGTGATTTGAGTATTTTATATGACTTAAATCATCTAGGTTAAAACTTCTCAGAACTCTCATTGTGTACAAGAACTCATGTTCTTATCTTGAGACTTGATTTCTTAACAAGTGAGTCTTGTATTCTTTTCAATTGGATTGCTTGATTCAGAAGTAACTCATTAGCTTTTATGTGTGTGTGGCTGATCTCTTTCAATCTTGGTTCTGTGTTCATGACTGTTGCATCTGCAACTGTTGCATCTGCAACTGCTGTTTCCTCTCTTATCTTTTCCAAAGCATTCTTCAGAATGCGCGGATGCAATTCATACAACAGATAGAATAGTGAACACTTAGTAACTGCATGCTGCCGGATTCGCATGGCTAATAGCACCTGCCTGAGATATTCATCTCATAATCTTGTAGACTTGCTCACTAGATATTTCATCAGCATGTTGCTCAAGATTTCATTCAAGTGTTTCATCTTTCTGTTCATCTGTGAGTGATATGATGTTGTTCTACAATGTCTTGTCTGTAACTGGCTCATGAAATGCCTCACTGCTTCTTCTATGAGATTCATACTGTTATTAGTTAGAATCTCACGCGGTATTCCATAGTTGATATAGATCTCATCATATAGAAACTTTGTTATCATCTTCTCTGTTGTCTCTGAAACTGCTTTTGTGACTGATCAGCCAGTAGCATAATCAATAGCAGTGATTATTCATTAATTTTCATTTGATGTCTGCAGTAATATGTCTATGAGGTTCACTCTTCATCATTTAAACAGTTGTATTATACACTTTATCTGATGTTGTGCTTTCTTACATTCTAACTCTTTCTTAGATTCTTTCACAATCTGATAATTCAGACACTTGTGAGCATACATCTGAATGTCCTCAGTCATGCTTGACCAGTATACTCTTGATTCAAGTATGCTCATGAGTTCAGGGCTTTCTAAGTGACTGAATTCCTTGTGCATGTGAGTCATCAAGTTGTGTTGAAATGAAGATTCTAGATAGAGAGCTTCTGTGTATTCTAGATTGTGATAAAGCATAACATTGTTTTCCTTTTTCAATTTCCTCAGCTTGAAGTTCAGAAGCATCTCTTCTACTACTCTCACAAGACACTTATCATTCAATATCTTGTCATTCTTCAAGTGAGAGATCATGATGTTCACTCATTCTGATTCCTTGCATTCTCTCAGTGCATTTAACACAAACATTTCTTATACCTGGTTCACAGAACTCTTATTCATGAAATTGAGTCTGTGACTGATTATATCAGGCATCACTGCATCTGATTTCTTTCAGTATTTAATATGAAGATTGTATACTTGAAACTCTGAGATTCAACATACTAAGTGTTTGAAAGGTTTTGTTATTGATTATAGATAGATAAGACTTTCATAATCTGTGATCACTGTTGTTGTATGTCTGTTGTTGATATATCTATTTCATAATGCCAGTGTATGCTTGATCACTAGCAATTCCTTTTCATACACTGAGTAATTGAGCTCAGCATCTGATAGTTTTCTACTATTGTATGTCACTGAGTGCAGCTTACTATTCTTACTTATCTGTAGAAGAGTGTCTCTGATAGCTCATTTGAATGCATCTGTCTTAATGTAGAAAGATTTATCACAATCTGGTTGAATAAGCACTGAGAATGTTATTATATGTTCTCTCAGTGTGAGAAAAGCCTCTTCACACGTGGTATTTCAGATAATTGAATGAAACTTCTTCTTTTGCAGATTTGCATTCATTTCTCTTAAGAGATCTGAGAGTGATGTAGATATTCATGCAAAATCCTTGATAAATCTGCAGTAGTATGAGATCAACTTAAGAAACTGTTTTATATGATGTATATTTCTCAGCTGCAGTCAATTTACTATGACATTCAATTTCTCTGAGATGAGATGTATACAGTCATCACTCACTACATGTTCTACAAACTTCAACTCTTCTATTTCAAACACATACTTGATTGATTTGATGTAGAGCTTATACTCTGTCAGAGTTGTAAGCACTTCATTGAGATACTTCAGATGTTCATTGTATGAGTTTGAAAAGACTAGAATATTATTGAGATATATGAGGCATGAGGTTTCATTCTGTTTATGAAGAATTGTATTCATTATTATTTGAAAGATAACAGATGTATTTATCAGACTGAATGACATTGTCAGAAATTTGAACTTCTCTCATTGTATATTAAATGCAGTTTATAGAACTGACAGTTTATTTACACAGATCTATCAGTATTCTGAGAGAAGATTGATCTTTGATAGATATCAGGTGTTTCTGACTGTATTCAACTATTATTGAATCTGTGACAGTGAATATTCATTCTTAATTATAAGCTTGTTAAGTGCTTGATAATTGATACATATCTGTCACTCTTTATCTATCTTTTTCATGAATAGGACTGAAAAGCCTCATGTGCTTGATAAGAGTTGTATGAGATTATATTCTAGAAGGTCTGTGATCTGATACTTCTGTTCTTTGAGATGTGTTTGTGACAGAGGATATGCATTCTGATTGACTGGTTTTGTGTCCTTCATATCAATCTCATGTACAAATCCTCATTCCAGTGATAATTTCAGTGAAAGATCTGTTTGAAAGACCTTTTCATACTTCTTCAGAAGCTTCTTCATACACTTGTTCTTCTGTATATTCTTTATCTTGGTTTTCTCTGCTTCTGAGTTCTGTATGATATACAGAATGCTTTTGAATGAGATCTTGCAAATCATTCTCTTTACTTATTAATGTGTAAGCAGATTTAACTCTTCTATATCAGAGATATGAAATGTTCTTCTCATATCAGTTGATAGAATTGTATGAATCATTTTCTTTCTATCAGTCAACTGCATATAGCATGTACATCATTGAATCTGTGAATTGAACCTTTGAAATCAATTGAGTCTGAGAATAAGATTGTATTTCACATTCTACAGCTCTTACACTTAAATATAGCAAGATCATTCTCTGAAGTGCAAGAGAACTCTTACTTTTACAGGTGATATCAAATATCAGTTATCAGATAATCTTATATATCAGGAATTCTTCACTCAGTGAACCTCTTTCAATCTTTGAATTATATAATTATTAATATATTATGTTGAAGCTTCTGTGTCTGCTAATACTTTTACAGTCATCTCTCAATTCTTACTCAAGTGTCTCTTATACATTAATATTTCAGGTCTTAAGATATTGAGATGAGTGTTCACTTTCTCATCTGTATCTCAGTCAGAAGCCTGCTTTCTCTTTGTATTTGCAGAATTCAGAGAATCATCTAACACAGATATCTCTTTCACTTTGAAGACTTTTCATAGAATATCAGTAAGTGTCTTCAAGCTCACTGATTCTGCTAGTTTTTTGACTCTCTTACTTCTCTTGACTGTGTATACTGAGTGCAATCTTTTGCATCATGATTTTGATATCTGCAGTTGAAGCAAGCTTGATACTCATGATATCAAGGTTTTCACTTAGAGGATTTCTTTTTCAGAGAATTCAGTGCTTTAGTAATAACATTCAGATCTAGATTCATTATATCTGAGTGTGTGACTTGTATCATAGAAGTCTGATTATTCATTCTTCACTGAGACATACTTGATTACAGTATTTTCTGTTATAATTGACTCACTTGTTTCTGTACAATGAGAATATTGTATACTTTCTTCACTATATCTGACTGTGAGATTAAGTATTTTCATTCTGCTCTCAACTCAGATGTAAGATCATGAATGAAGATCTGTAAATAAAAAGATATTGAAAGTTCTTCATTCAATGTGAGATAGTATAAGCTGAAGTGTGTGAAGTATATTATAAGATTACTTACTTATCTACACTCAGTGAAGTGTTTATAACACTTATCTTATACATTCACTTTCTCAAAGTTGTGCAAGATTCATTTGAAAAACTTATTTCATATTTATAAAAATGAATATTGCTCTGAGTCTGTGAGATTCATCTTTTTATCAGTTATTTATAATAACTTTGCTTTTCTGTATAGAAATACAGCAGATCTTAAGACTTATTGAAATTTCATTGACTGTCTGTCTGTGAGTTTATATTCAATCTGATAATATAATTGCATCTGACTTAGTCAGCTGATTACAGCATTAATTTTTCAGTTATTATTGAAGTTTAGTGACTCTGATAGATCTTCTGACTTGATATATTTCATGCTTAAATTCTTATTCTGTGCAGTGATCTTTGATGATATATATACTTCTGAAAAGATTATGAATAATTATGATAAGATCTTCAGGTTCAGTGTAGTCATCTATCTATGTAAATATTCAATCTCTCACTACAGGTCTAAGATCTGGTTTTCTCTATTCTTATTAATAGTGATGATTGCATCAGTGAAGCTCTTCATAGTGAATGCTTAATTCACAGTGAATGTCAATTATTGTTTGACTTCTGTCTCAGCCTGTCACTGTGTATACAAGACCTTGATCTTGTTTAGAATTCTTATATGTGTACAGAGCTTTGATTTCAGTTCAACAGTTTCAGCTGCTTTTCTTACTACTTTAAGTAAACTCTCTGAGAGATTCTGCATATCTTTCAGTTCAGATAGCAGAGAAGAATGTTGTTTGTATCAGCTAGAGAAGATATTCATTTCAGTGATTTTTCATTGATTATACAATGTCTATTATTATATCACTGTATCATTATATCACTATATCACTGTATTATTATATCACTATATTGTTCTGTTATCATTGTATAACTTCGGTGGTGACCATCTCTCTCTTTTATCTCTTTGAGTGAAAAGTGATCTTCTTTGAATCTGATTCACTGCTCTCATTTCTTTTCTCACATCTCATCTGTTCACATATGTGGTATTCACCTGAGTATGAAGTTTTTCCTTAACAAGTGAAGCAGTATTAATTGAATGCTCTTCTGCTCACTGCTCTTTGTACACTATCTTTTGAGATATTCTAGAATCACAACTGGCATGATAACTATGAATCACTTTATAGATGAAATTATCATATTCTGAAGAAGTCTGTGCTTCTCACTGATTTTTAAACATGCTATCAGATGTGATTCAAAGATTGCTTAAGCCAGTGTATGATTACAGGCGTACGCCGGCTTCTTATATATTGTAATATTGTACACTAATTTAATTAGCGGCCGCTATGGCCCCTTTACACTCATACACATACACTAGTAGTTCGGAAGCGGCCGCGTTATTATCCGACGGTCGTACGTTCTTCCGAACCACAGACATGTGATATTCTGACAATTCCATTGACAGGGGTGAGAATGAAGTGAAAGTTCAACTCAAGTCAAGATATTTGTCACTATTATCAGAGACAATTACAAGAAGAAACAATTAAGAAACTCATGATTATAAAACATGAAATTATCAGACAGTTTAATACCTCTGATCACAGTATATCAGAGAAGTGTAGTTTTTATGAGAAAGTGAAGAATAATCTTACACAAGAATATATTTAGTTGTTTCATGAGTGTTATCAATAATTGTTATCAAATTCTGATTATATAAGCAATCACTGAATGAACTGAATGAGACTGATTTTAATCTTCAGTCTCAGTCTCATTCTGATTTTGAAAGAATGATCATCTTTCACAGTGTATTCTGAAAAATTACTCTCATTTCACTGGTCTTGAATTAAATCTGGTCATTTTTCACATCATTTCTCTCAGAAATGGTTCATTTTCAGATTTTTTTGAGGCTTGGTCCTGGTGGGACTCACGCTAAGAAATGTATGAGATCAGATTAAATGAGATCAAATGTGAAATTCATGGTCCCGGCGGCCAGTCTAGGCTGAAGAGCTTTCATTAATACTTAATTCTTTTTTACACTCTTTATTAACCGATTTGAGTTGCACACTTGTTGTGTGAGAAGAATTGAATGATTTAGAATAAAATTGAATAGTTTTATTCAATTTCTCTGCAAAAAATTGATTTATTTTTTGTCAGTTTTTCTCTCAAAAACTGTCATATTATCTGATTCATTATCAATTGATATCATACTCTTCCTCACTGTATTCCAAGAAAGAGATTGAAAGATTTTATTCATTTATCTTAAAAATCAATTTTAGTTTATTAGATTCTCTTCAAAAATCTAACCTAGTTACTGAACTAGTGTGAAAAAAATCAGGTGTTTTATACACAAAAGTCTTTTATTCTTATTTTGAAACAGTCTGATCAACTTTTCAATTGAAAACAGACTTAGAAATATCTCAATTGAAACAGTCTGATCAACTTTTCATTGAGTGAGAACAATGAGTTCAAAAATACACTCAGTTGATGTGAAAAAAGATGCTTTCTTAAATGCTATTCCTGAGATTGAAATTCTGAAGAGAAGAAAGAAAGAAGAAATAGAGAAACAACAAGTTCTTGAAATACAGAAACTTGAAAAAGCAAGCAAGATTCTTGAAAAGCAGTGTCTGAGTGAGATGAATGAAGAAGTTCTGTTAATTCTTCATACTCAGGCTAGACAACTACAGAAGATGATCAAGTTCAAACTTGGAATCTCAAACACAGTTTAAAAAACATTGAAGATTTCTAGTACAATCACTGACTCTTCATCTTACTCTTCTTCTTTTTTTCCTACTTCTTCTTCTTCTTTGAATCAGAAGAAAACATATACTCAAGCAGCTGAATCTGCTGTCTCTAAACCTGCTGTCTCAAAATCTGCTCAAAATCCTGAGAAAACTGAGAAGAATACTGCTCATATCTCTATTCATAGAAAAGTGAAAAAGAAAATATAAAAAGAGAAACACTTTCAAATCTTCAGAAATAGAAGACTTATTCTCAAAGTCTCAAATCAGAACATTCTGCAAAGAAACAAGTTAAACTTAAATCTCATTTTTAGAATCAGAAATGAAATTAATCAGCAGTTCTTTTCTCAGTTGATGACTGATATTGAAGTTCAAAAATCAGTTATAGCTTCAATTGAGTCATTATTCTTTAAAAACTTCATCATTCTGACTACAATGTCTGAATTCAGTGCTGAATTCCTTATTCAGAATGAGAATCTCTGAAAGTCAGCAGTAGAATCTTTGCTAAACACAATAATTCTATCTAAAAGAGATGAAAAGTGAAACAAATTCATTCTTCATGATATTTCAGTTGAAATTTTTGACTGTGAAGAAGAAATGCTACTTTTCAAAAATGAATTGAAAGAATACAACTCTATTCAACTGAGAAAGAAGTCTGTATAACTAAATTCAATTGAGTTCAGACAAAGCAGGAGAAATGCCTCTGTTCTAGTATATATAAAAACACTTGAACAGTTAAAGATCTCTGAAGTAAGAGTAGCAGATTTGAAAATGAGAGTTCATGAATACAAAGACTCAAGAATGAATCTCAAAGCTCAAACACAGTGTTCAAACTGTCAAAGATATGAACACTTTGCAATCTCATGTTGTAGAGACTTAAAATATGCATTCTATGTCAGAGATCATAAAACTAGTGAGCATAAATGTGAAACATGCTCAAAAAGAGATGAAATATATCAACACACTCTGCTTAAGTGCTCTAATTGCAAAGAAAAACATGCATCTAGCTCAAAAGAATGTATATTTGCTTCTAGAACTCAAAAGAACTGAAGAAAAGATGAAGCTCAAAGTCAATCTAGAACTGAAGAGAAGAGTCAAGTCAGTAGACTTACAACTGTAAGCTTAAAAAGAAGAAACTCTTAACTATCTAAATCTTCAAACTTCAATTCTTCAGCTAAATATAAATAGAATTTGAATTCTCAAACTTATGTTAAGATTAGAGAATTGAGAAATGACTCTGATAATAAACTAGATATAATGCAAGCAGTTAAGATCCCTTCTTTTCAAAATAGTTATAATCTACTATCTGATGATAGTGACTAGATTCTACTCTATCTCTACTCTCTTTTAGTATGAATATACAACAAAAACAACAAAAAAAGTTTAAAAACTCTTCAAAAATCACATTTATTCAAAATAATGTGAATATTATTATTATTATTATTCTTCAATTATAGATGTATGCAGTCAGAGACTATGACATCTACCTGAGAACTTTAGTTCTCAGGGTTTTTTCTATGTCTGTAAAGTTAACTATTATACATTCATCAATTTCAGATATGCAAAATCAGAAAATTCCAGCCCAGAATACAAAAACTGTTTACAAATTGCAGTGTTTTAACATCTTTTGATACTTTGAAATCATTTGACAATATCATGACAAAAGAAAAGAGAAAAAGAACACAGTCTCAAAGATAGACACATTAAATAAATAGATAGAAAGAAATTGAAAGAAAAAGATAAAGAAAAAGATAAAGTAAAGAGAGACTATAACAAAACAAATTATTAAAAGAGAGTGTATAGCTGTTTTAACAGACTATATCTGATTTATTTCCTCCTCTTCATACTCAGATAATTCTGAATTTAGTCATTTTCTTGTAGCTGCTTGAGTTTCTGATAGAAAGTCTATTAAGTATTTAATTCCTGTCTCAGTTGAGAATAAGAATCTCATATTTAATTGATTTAGATTATACTTCTCTTTCAATCTGACTCTGAGACTATTGTATAATGCACAGTGCATTACAATATACTCAGGATTCTCATTTGTATTGCAGAATGAGCATTCTATTGAGTCAAATCTATCATCAAATCTTTGTATATAAGATTTGAAATAGCCATGTCCTAGTTTCAGCTGTATTATAGATGAGAATATTTTCTTTTTACATTTAATTAAACAAGATTTTCACTTGGGTTTTGTTTCAAATCTTGAATAATGTATACTCTTCTTTTGTTTCTGCCAGCTTTCATTCCACTTGTCTAAACAAGATTCTTTTATTTTTCTCTTTATAAAAGATCAGAACACAATTTTTTGAATAGATCTGCTTAATTCTGCACTCTTTTTTGCAGCTGAATCAGCCAATTCATTACCATGAATATTCATGTGAGCAGGAACCCAGTGTAGATGAATTATCAGCTTTGATGTTCTTCTCTTTTGAATTTTCAAAACAGAGTTTAAGATCAGTTCAAGATTCATTTGATCATTATGAATCTGACTATTTCTAAGTCTTTTTAAAGCAGCTTGACTATCAGAGAATATCCATGCCTCTTTCAAACAATTTCCTCTTTTATGAGATTTTATTTCAATGAGTTTGAAAGCTTTCACTATTGCAAATAGTTCAGCATCAAAGACTTCACATTCAGAGCCTAGATTTCAGAAATCTGAGATAAAATTAATATTATCTTCAGTATAAGCAATGCCTGCGCCTAATCTATTCAAGTTCTCATTTTTTGAGCCATCTGAATAAACCAGAATAGAGTCTTTTATATTGATTGTAGAAATTCTCTTCAAATGCTGTTCATATTCTTTCTCTTTTGATAGTTCACTTATTTGTAAGTCTATAAGAGATTCAAGCTTTTCTCTCCAGAGAGATAACTTCTCATGATCAACTTTTTCAACATTTAAAGAAGAAAATTGATTTTTAATCAGAGAGCATAGTCTGTACAGTTGAGAAGGCATTTTCTTTGAAGAATTATTTTCATTTCAATCAAGAAATCTATTTCAATCCAGTTCATTTCCAGAGTTAATTGGTGGAAATGAAGAAGAGACTCTTTCTCTGATTATATGATTTGAGCTCATCTTTACAACTCTCAGAGCATAGTTCATACAGGCCTTTTCAAATCTAATAGCAGGAGGAGGAATTGAAGCTTCAATTTCCATTGCTTTAATAGGAGATGATTTGAATGCTCTCAGAATTCTTCTCAAGGCTCTGTTTTACAGACTTTGAAAGAGTTCAGTGAAATTCTCTTGATTATTTCACCAAACTTGAACTTCATAATCAGCTACTGATGTGATACAGACTATATATAACTGTCTCATAGCCTGAAAGGATAGACCTCTCTCTGTATTTGATAGTCTGATTATGTTGTTCAATAGTCTTTCTGCCTTGACAGTTCTTTGTTGAATGTGATATTTAAAATTCAACTTGGAGTTTAATCATACTCCTAACCATTTGATATTTACACTGGGTTTAATCTCTCTATTTAAAAGAGTTAGAGATAGTTCTTTCTCATTGAGTCTAGGAAAGAAATGAATTAACTCAGTTTTATTCATATCAAATTGAATTTGATTGATATCTGCTCTAACAAAGATTTCCTTTGCAGCTTCTTCAATTACTTTCAAATTCTCTTTGATAGTTTTTGAGCTGTAGACTAGACCAATATCATCCATATAACTCGGAGATCACACTATTCTCATATTTCTATTTTTGAATAGATATGCAGTGTATATTGCAAATAAAATGAGTGAGATTGGAGATCTCTGTGATACTTCTATTTTTATCTCAGTCTTGTCTTGTTTCATTTCATCAAAGAAGAGTTGTATAATTCTTTTAGACATAAAACAGTTAATTCATTTTATTAGAGAAAGTGGCAGTTTTAATATCTTCAATGTCTGAATTAACTTTGACTTTGAAACATGATCAAATGCTCCCTTTATATCAATAAAAACTGCAGTTGAGACCAGACCCTCATGCTTTGCTATTTGAATATCATGAACAACTGAGAGAACAGTGTTAATTGCAGAACACTGTTTTCTATCTCTCATTTGTTCACTGAATAAAAGAGAATCATCTATAGAGCTTATAAAAGATAGTTGAGTAGCTATTATCTTTTCTAAAACCTTTTCTAAACAGTTCAATAGAGATATTACTCTATATGACTTAGAAATTGAAGTTTTTCTATTAGGTTTTGCAAGAATCACTCCAGTGGCTTCTCTCCAGTATTCAGGATGATATCCATTTTTCAAGAGATTGAAAAAGAGCTCAAAATATTCATTCTTTAAGTAGGAATATGTATTTTGAATAATCAAGTGATTAATTGAATCAGGACCTGCAGCAGTTTTAACAGAACTTGAGAAGATAGCTGACTCTAATTCATCTTGTGTAAGATCAGGCCATTCCCAGTCATTTTCATCAATGTAGTTGAGAAGTGATATATTCTCTTTCTCTGAATCTGAATCTGAGTCTGATGAGTTCTGAAAGAGAATTCTCATGAAAGCTTGACATTTTTCCTCAAAAGAGTTTGCTGTATATGATTCATTCTGAAACTCATATTCTAAGGCTGGAAGTTTTGCTACACTTCTTGTTTTAGTATAGTTAAAAGCTTTAAAAATTTCCTTTTCTTGTGCTTCTTCAAGAAATTTATTCCAGCAGTCTGTTTTAGCTCTTTTGACATCTGAAAAATATTCATTTCTGACAGCTTTGAACTCTTCATCAGATATTACATTATTTTTCCAATCTCTTCTAGCAGTAGCTAATTCTTTCCTTTTAGATGAGATATTCTCATTTCATCAAGGTTTTGAATACTCAGAAGATTTTCTTTTTGAAATATTATCTCTAACACTTGTTAGAATAATAGATGTAATAAGCTTCACTCTATTCTCAAGCATTTCATTTGAGATATCTTGACCAGAATTTCAATATAGCTCATTCTGTCTTTCAGATTTTAGCAGTTTTATGCTTTCTTCAACTGCTTTCCAATCAGCTTTTTCAAAGTTATACTGATTAGAGAGAAGAGGATTTTCACTCATTTGTTTTTCACTCAGTTCAATATCAAATTGAATAATCTCATGACCTGATTCTGATGTCTCATTTGAATTAATAAATCAGTTTACAAGTCTTCTTTTCATTAGATTTTGTGACATGAAGGTTAGATCTATAATAGACTTCTGTTTCATGCCTTTTCTAAAGAATGTTTGTTGATCAGACTTATTAACCAAATCTATTGAATGCTCAAAGGTCCATTCAATCAGATTATCAGCTCTCACTGCTCTCTTGCATTCTGAATTCCATCAGGGATGATGTGCATTGAAATCTCCTGCAATTATAGAGTTTCTTGATGAAGTTATGTTCAGAAATCCTCTATCAATTGTTCAGATATTGTTATTTTCCTTCAATGACTTTTCATTATAGATATTTATGAGCTGTATAGTATCAAACTCATTTTCTTTATCTATAATATCACTCACCAGAATATCAGGGTCAGACATGATATCAAATCTTAGATTAAATTGATATCTTGATCTCTTTCTTCCATAGATCACTACTCTTGACTTTATCTCAGACTTTTGAGGTAAAAAGCAGTAGTAGCTTGAATGAGAAATAACATATTTTTGCTCAGCATCAAAATTCGGCTTCTGAAGCAGTATAAAATCAACTTTTTGTTCAAATGCAATTTGAAGACAAGAATAAATACAATTTGAGTTTCTATTCACATTATTTTGAATAAATGTGATTTTTGAAGAGTTTTTAAACTTTTTTTGTTGTTTTTGTTGTATATTCATACTAAAAGAGAGTAGAGTAGAATCTAATCACTATCATCAGATAGTAGATTATAACTGTTCTGAAAAGTAGGAATCTCAACTGCTTGCATTATATCTAGTTTATCATCAGAGTCATTTCTCAATTCTCTAATCTTAACAGGAGTTTGAGGATTCAAGTTCTGTTTACATTTAGCTGGAGAGTTGGAGTTTGAAGACTTAGATAGTTGAGAGTTTCTTCTTTTTGAGCTTGCAGTTGTGAGTTTACTGGCTTGACTCTTCTCTTCAGTTCTAGATTGACTTTGAGCTTCATCTTTTCTCCAGTTCTTTTGAGTTCTAGAAGTAAACATACATTCTTTTGAGCTAGATACATGTTTTTCTTTGCAATTAGAGCACTTAAGCAGAGTGTGTTGACAAATTTCATCTCTTTTTGAGCATGTTTCACATTTATGCTCACTAGTTTTGTGATCTCTGGCACAGAATGCACATTTTGAGTCTCTAAAACATGAGATTGCAAAGTGTCCATATCTTTGACAGTTTGAACACTGTGTTTGAGCTTTGAGGTTCATCCTTGAGTCTTTGTATTCATGAACTCTCATTTTCAAACCTGCTACTCTTACTTCAGAGATCTTTGACTGTTCAAGTGTTTTTATATATACTAGAACAGAGGCATTTCTCCTGCTTTGTCTGAACTCAATTGAATTTAGCCATACAGGCTCCTTTCTCAGTTGAATAGAGTTGTATTCTTTCAATTCATTTTTGAGAAGTAGCATTTCTTCTTCACAGTCAAAAATTTCAACTGAAATATCATGAAGAATGAATTTGTCCCACTTTTCATCTCTTTCAGATAGAATTGTTGTGTTTAACAAAGATTCTACTACTGACTTCCAGAGATTCTCATTCTGAATAAGGAATTCAGCACTGAATTCAGGCATTGTAGTCAGAATGATGAAGTTTCCAAAGAATGATGATTCAATTGAAGCTATAACTGGTTTTTGAACTTCAATATCAGTCATTAACTGAGAAAAGAACTGCTGATTAATTTCATTTCTGATTCTGAAAATGAGATTTGAGTTTAGCTTGTTTCTTTGCAGAATGTCCTGGTTTGAGACTTTGAGAATAAGTCTTCTATTTCTGGAGATTTGAAAGTTTTTCTCTTTTTGCATTTTCTTTTCCACTTTTCTATGAATAGAGGCATGAGCAGTATTCTTCTCAGTTTTCTCAGAATTTTGAGCAGGTTTTGAGACAGTAGGTTTAGAGACAGCAGGTTTAGAGACAGCAGATTCAGCTGCTTGAGCATATGTTTTCTTCTGATTCAAAGAAGGAGAAGAAGAAGAAGTAGAAAAGAAAGAAGAGCAAACTGAAGAGTCAGTGATTGTATTAGAAATTTTCAAAGTTTTTTGAACTGTGTTTGAAATTCCAAGTTTGAACTTGATCACTTCCTATAGTTGTCTAGTCTGAGCATGAAGAATTAACAGAACTTCTTCATTCATCTCACTCAGACACTGCTTTTCAAGAATTTTACTTGCTTTTTCAAGTTCCTGTATTTCAAGAACTTGTTGTTTCTCTATCTCTTCTTTCTTTCTTCTCTTCAGAATTTCAATCTCAGGAATAGCATTTGAGAAAGCATCTTTTTCCATATCAACTGAGTGTACTTTTGAACTCATTGTTCTTACTCAATGAAAAGTTGGTCAGACTAATTCAATTGAGATATTTATTAAACTCTTTTGAATTGAAAAGTTGGTCAGACTGTTTCAATTAAGAGGTTTCTAAGTCTGTTTTCAATTGAAAAGTTGGTCAGACTATTTCAAAAGAAGAATCACAGACTTTTATGTATAAAACACCTGATTTTTTTCACACTAGTTCAGTAACTAGGTTAGATTTTTGAAGAGAATCTAATAAACTAAAATTGATTTTTAAGATAAATCAATAAAATCTTTACAATCTCTTTCTTGGGATACAGTGAGGAAAAGTATGATATCAATTGATAGTAAATCAGATGATATGACAGTTTTTGAGAGAAAAACTGACAAAAAATAAATCAATTTTTTGAAGAGAAATTGATTAAAACTATTCAATTTTATTCTAAATTATTCAATTCTCCTCACACAACAGGTGTGCAACTCAAATCAGTTAATAAAGAGTGTAAAAAAGAATTAAGTATTAATGAAAGCTCTTCAGCCACTGAAAAAGTAATTCTTACTTAAAAGAATATGAAATTATGACAGAAAACAACTCTGTTTTTAATTCTTTGTAAGAATATTGTGTAAAATCCAGAGAAAAACACCTTACTTTTTTAAGAGAAGTAAAAAACTATTTCTAAAATCTTTTTTTTTGCATTAACTGCTGCAGAAGAATGAGATAGAAACTGCTAAGATATGCACTACTGTATATCCTCTACCAAGACTTTCCCTCTTCAGGGTCTTGATATTATAGAGAATATAAGTCTGTTTCTATATGATAATATAAATATTGCCAGCGGGATGTAGAGAAACTGGTTATTTATATCTCAAAATAGAAGACTTTGTCAATGATTATATCAATATAGAGTTAATTCTCAAATTCAATAGAAACCTAGTGTTGCTGTTCTCAATCCCTTGCAGAATCTATTGAATATTGAGGTATTAAAACTAGATTTAATATATCTCACTGTGCAGGGATCAAAGGCTCAGTCAGACCTTGGAGTATACTGATTTTATAGTTGTCATGTCTGCCGATTATGTATTGAGTACAGTTGCTGAGGTATCTTTTTGTACTTTTCTGTCGGGGATGGGCCAGATTGAGAGGGGTGGTACGAGGGCGAGACTTGGCGTTGATGTTCAGATACACTGAAGACAGACCGCGGAGGTTGCACTTCAGAAGTGGCCGTTGGTTATGTGCTTGATATTATCGCCGAGGTATCTTTTTGTATTTTTCTGCCGGGGATGGGCCAGATTAGGAAGGGCGGTACAACGGTGGGACTTGGCGTTGGTGTTTTGGAACATCAAAGATGGACAGGGTTTTCGCGGAGGTCGCTCCTCAGATATCTCCACAACTACAGATCAGGGATCTTCCAAAATCGAGAAGATTGGTGCATATGGCTAGGTCTCTTCACCTTACAATTTGTATGGCACTTTGGCCCGGGGTTGTGGTGTGGTAGGGGAGAACGGGGGATACTCCCACACAGGAGTTTTGAACAACGTCCGGTTCACGTTTGGCTGGATAACTCCACCACCACACAGGGTATGCGGTCGGCGATGGGGTCAGAATGCTCGTATGATCGAGGGCTTTTCGATGGATCTATCGGCGGGTTCTTATTCGAAAAATCGAGCGAGTTCGTGGTGGAGCGGTGGTGAAAATAATGTGAATAGAAACTTAAATTATATTTATTCTTATCTTCAAATTGTATTTGAATAAAAAGTTGATTTTATACTACTTCAGGAACTGAATTTTAATGCTGAGTAAAATTACATCATTTCTCATTCAAGCTACTACTGCTTTCTATCTCAAAAGTCTGAGATAAAGTCAAGAGTAGTGATCTATGAAAGAAAGAGATCAAGATATCAATTTAATCTAAGATTTAATATCATGTCTGACTCTGATATTCTGATGAGTGATATTATAGATAAAGAAAATGAGTTTGATACTATACAGCTTATAAATATCTATAATGAAAAATCATTGAAGAAAAATAACAATATCTGAATAATTGATAGAGAATTTCTGAACATAATTTCATCAAGAAACTCTATAATTGTAGAAGATTTCAATGCACATCATCTCTGATAAAATTCAGAATGCAAGAGAGCAGTGAGAGCTGATAATCTGATTGAATGAATCTTTGAGTATTCAATAGATTTGATTAATAAGTCTGATTAACAAACATTCTTTAGAAAAGACATGAAACAGAAATCTATTATAGATCTAATCTTCATATCATAAAATCTAATGAAAAGAAGACTTGTAAACTGATTTATTAATTTGAATAAGACATCAGAATCAGATCATGAGATTATTCAATTTGATATTGAACTAAGTGAAAAATAAATGAGTGAAAATTCTCTTCTCTCTAATCAGTTTAACTTTGAAAAAGCTGATTGAAAAGCAGTTGAAGAAAGTATAAAACTGTTAAAATCTGAAAGATAGAATGAGCTATATTGAAATTCTGATCAAGATATCTCAAATGAAATGCTTGAGAATAGAGTGAAGCTTATTACATCTATTATTCTAATAAGTGTTAGAGATAATATTTCAAAGAGAAAATCTTCTGAGTATTCAAAATCTTAATAAAATGAGAATATCTCATTTAAAAGCAAAGAATTAGCTACTGCTGAAAGAGATTGAAAGAATGATATAATATCTGATGAAGAGTTTGAAGCTGTCAGAAATGAATATTTTTCAGACATTAAAAGAGCTAAAACAGACTGCTGGAATAAATTTCTTGAAGAAGTATAAGAGAAGAAAGTTTTTAAAGCTTTTAACTATAGTAAAACAAGAAGTATAGTAAAACTTTCAGTCTTAGAACATGAGTTTCAGAATGAATTATACATAGCAAACTCTTTTGAGAAAAAATGTCAAGCTTTCATGAGAATTCTCTTTCAGAACTCACCAGATTCAGATTCAGAGAAAGAGAAAGAGAATATATTACTTCTTAACTACATTGATGAAAATGACTGAGAATGACATGATCTTACACAAGATGAATTAGAGTCAGCTATCTTCTCAAGTTCTGTTAAAACTGCTGCAGAGTCTGATTCAATGAATCACTTAATTATTCAAAATACATATTTCTAGTTAAAGAATGAATATTTTGAGCTCTTTTTCAATCTCTTAAAAAATGAATATTATTCTGAATACTGAAGAGAAGTCACTGAAGTGATTCTTACAAAATCTAATAGAAAAACTTTAATTTGTAAGTTATATAGAGTAATATCTCTATTAAACTTTCTAGAAAAGATTTTGAAAAAGATAATAGTTACTCAACTATCTTTTATAAGCTCTATTAATAACTCTCTTTTATTCAGTGAATAAATGAGAGATAGAAAACAATATTCTGTAATTAACACTGTTCTCTTAATTATTCATGATATTTAAATAGCAAAGTATGAAGATCTGATCTCAACTGCAGTTTTTATTGACATAATGTTTCAAAGTCAAAGTTAATTCAGACTTTAAAGATGTTAAAACTGTCACTTTCTCTAATAAAATGAGTTAACTGTTTTATATCTAAAATAATCATACAACTTTTCTTTGATGAAATGAAATAAGATAAGACTGAGATAAAAATAGAAGAATTATAAGAATCTTTAATCTCATCTATTTGATTTATAATATATGCTGCATATCTATTCAAAAATAGAAATATGAGAATAGTGCAATCTCTGAGTTATATGAATAATATTAATCTAGTCTACAGCTTAAAAACTATCAAAGAGAATTTGAAAGTTATTGAAGAAGCTGCAAAGAAAATCTTTATTAGAGCAGATATCAATTAAATTCAATTTAATATGAATAAAACTGAGTTAATTCATTTCTTTTCTAGATTTAATGAGAAAGAACTATCTCTAACTCTTTTAAATAGAGAGATTAAACCCAGTGTAAATATCAAATGATTAGAAGTATGATTAAACTCTAAGTTAAATTTTAAATATCACATTCAATAAAGAACTATTAAGATAGAAAGACTATTAAATAATATAATCAGACTATCAAATACAGAGAGAGATCTATTCTTTCAGACTATAAGACAGTTATATATAGTCTGTATTACATCAGTAGCTGATTATAAAGTTCAAGTTTGATGAAATAATCAAGAGAATTTCACTGAACTCTTTCAAAGTCTGCAAAACAGAGTCTTGAGAAGAATTCTAGAAGTATTTAAATTATCTTCTATTAAAATAATGAAAATTGAAGCTTCAATTCCTTCTTCTACTATTAGATTTGAAAAGATCTGTATGAACTATGCACTGAGAGTTATAAAGATAAGCTCAAATTATATAATCAGAGAAAGAGTCTCTTCTTCATTTCTATTAATTAACTCTGAAAATGAACTGAATTAAAATAGATTTCTTGATTAAAATAAAAATAATTCTTCAAAGAAAATGTCTTCTCAACTTTACAGACTATACTCTCTAATTAAAAATCAATTTTCTTCTTTAAATATTAAAAAAGTGAATCATGAGAAGTTATCTCTCTGAAGAGAAAAGCTTGAATCTCTTATAGACTTATAAATAAGTGAACTATTAAAAGAAAAAGAATATAAACAGTATTTGAAGAGAATTTCTATAATTAATATAAAAGACTCTATTCTGATTTATTCAGATGACTTAAAAAATGAGAATCTGAATAGATTAGACACAGACATTGCTTATACTGAAGATAATATCAATTTTATCTCAGATTTCTGAAATCTAGACTGTGAATATGAAGTCTTTGATACTGAACTATTTATAATAGTGAAAGCTTTCAAACTCATAGAAATAAAATCTTATAAAAGAGAAAATAGTTTGAAAGAGATATGAATATTCTCTGATAATTAAGCTGCTATAAAAAGACTTAGAAATAGTTAGATTTATAATGATTAAATGAATCTTGAACTGATCTTAAACTCTATTTTAAAAATTCAAAAGAGAAGAATATTAAAGCTGATAATTTATCTACACTGAGTTTCTGCTTATATAAATATTCATGATAATGAATTGACTGATTTAGTTGTAAAAAAGAGTACAGAATTAAACAGATCTATTTAAAAAATTATATTCTAATCTTTTATAAAGAGAAAAATAAAAGAATCTTGTTTAGATAAGTGAAATAAAAGCTGATAGAAATAAAAGAAGAGTATATATTATTCAAGATTTAAAATAAAACTCAAGTGAAAATCTTATTCAATTAAATATAAAAAGAAAATATTCTCATCTATAATACAGCTGAAACTAAAATATGACTATTTCAAATCTTATATATAAAGATTTAATGATAGATTTAACTCAATAGAATACTTATTCTGCAATGTAAATGAGAATTCTGAGTATATTATAATATACTATGTATTATACAATAGTCTCAGAGTCAGATTGAAAGAGAAGTATAATCTAAATTAATTAAATATGAGATTCTTATTCTCAGCTGAGATAGAAATTAAATACTTAATAGACTTTCTATCAGAAATTCAAGCAGTTACAAGAAAATGGCTAAATTCAGAATTATCTGAATATGAAGAGAAGAAAATCAATCAGATATAGTCTGTTAAAACAGCTATATACTATCTTTTAATAATTTGTTTTGTTATAGTCTCTCTTTACTTTATCTTTTTCTTTCAATTTCTTTCTATCTATCTATTTAATGTGTCTATCTTTAAGACTGTGTTCTTTTTCTCTTTTCCTTTATCATGATATTGTCAAATGATTTCAAAGTATCAGAAGATGTTAAAACACTGCAATTTGTAAACAGTTTTTGTATTCTGAGCTGAAATTTTCTGATTTTGTATATCTGAAATTGATGAATGTATAATAGTTAACTTTACAGATATAGGAAAAACTCTGAGAACTAAAAGTTCTCAGATAGATGTCATAGTCTCTGACTGCATACATCTATAATTGAAGAATAATAATAATAATAACTATAACATTTTAATTCTTTCTAAAGTTTCAATCCTTTCTACACCAGATTCAATGCCAGAGTCAACAGATCCCGATGTTAATATTAATACTCATTCAGCTGTGATAGATAATTGAACACAGAACATTGCATCTAGAGTGTGACGGGCTGCGCCCGATCAATCATATAGACTATTCCGTTACACTCCACAGATTCTACGTACGCTCCGATCCTCAGCCATTCTCGATCGCCACTCTGATTCTCGGCCATTCTCGATCACCGATCCTCGGCTGCTACAAACGCGCATATATTCTTCCGCCCCGAAGCTCCACCGCGTACATCACTACATAAACATATAAATATTCACCTCAATCACTGATTCTTACACTTTCTCTTTCTTTCCTTCTCTAGCATTTTTATCTTTGTTATATAAGACCTATCAATATTATACCAATCTAATCGGCGTAGGCTTCTTACACTATAAAAACGCTCATCATCTTATTAGGAAACAATTATCCACGCATTATCTCCTTATTAGAAAACAATTATTCACGCATTGTCTTCTCTCTTGAAGAATAACGTTGTTATGTTGTGTTGTAATCTAACTACGCGAGTTACACTAAATGAATAGGTTGGGGTGGCACGTGACTAGGGTAGGTGTAGTAATCACCAACACCCCCTCTTGCTACACCATGACCTATAATAAGCCGCCACCCGGGGCCTCTCCCATTCTCAAATCTTTCAAAAATGCAATAATAATTAATTACATGAATCAGACCCTGATTTCCTCATTAGAAAAGGCGTCTGTACAGTAATAACTGTAAAAATCAAGAAATACATGCAAAATTCATTGATCTGTCATATCATTATTATCATTCATTCCTTCTTCTTAATTTCCTGAATGCCAACCCTTTTGACAAATTCTTCAAATGCAGGCTTCGCCAGTGACTTGATGAGCCTGTCAGCTATGTTCACTGTAGAATCAACATGTTTCATCATGATTTTCTCTTTTTCAATCAAATTGTAATTCATCAACCTGGTATTATATAAACAGGTTGCATTGTCTGTTATACTCAATCAATAACTTGCACCCTCTCTAGTGAGAGTGTCATTCCCGTCAAAAAGTGTTTTTCCACCCCCTGCCAGATCAATGAAGAATCTCATTACTGGCTTGACAGCTCATGTCATAGATGTGAAGGTTGAACATGTCATTTTTACAATATTCATGAAATTTAGATGTTCTAGCTTTTGATGCTATTGCATCATTATAAGTTCAAATCAAGTCTCTGTATGTAATCAGTCTTTTCATCTCATAGATATCATTCTCATTTAATCTTGCTGTAAATGAGAACATGCAGTCAGAAGACATAATCAACATAGCATAATTATTTTCATATGTCAACTGCTTATAGATATAACTCTGACATACAAGCTTACTCATACTCATGAGGTTCACTTCTAACTTCAGAACATAGTAAACATTATTTAACAGTATATTCACTTCTTTCACTGAAATCTTCATATCTTCTATAGCTGTAGCAGAGATCACTGTTTCATCTGTCATTTTCAACATTACTTTCATCTTCTGAGATTTTGTCATGATAAGATTTCTGTGAGATGTGACATGAGCACCTGATTCAGAGTCTAGAATCCAGATATCTTTTCCTGTCTGATCACTCACATAGGTCTTTTTCTTGATACAAAATACTTGCTTCATAACATTGTGAACAGAAGCAGTACTTATATTCTCTACATTCTTGTCTTTATTCTTGTTCTTATTTGTATTGAAGTTCAAAGAATGTTTCTCAGAGTATTTCTTTCAACAGTTGGCCTGAATATGACTAACTTTTTGACAATGATAGTATGTTCTCGCATCATTATCTCTACATTCAGATTTGAATTCAGTGTTCTTATCCTTGTCTTTCTTATTCTTGTCTTGAGTGTTATTTGCAGAGGTCTTTTCATCAGAGGTGAGAGATTTGTCAGTAGCTGACAATTATAGAAGAATATCTCAACACAATTTCATGAAATCATCTTCAAGTGTTCTAGCATTCTCATTCTTCTCTATTGCATTCATTCAATTCTTTATAAAAGATGATCAATCTTTACTAACCTCTGTAAGAAGTCTGTCAAAAAACATGAAGTCTTCAACATTATATTTCAATTGAATATAATCAGTTCTGATTACAATTAAATGTTCAATAAATGCACAATTAGAACTCTTTGATTTTAATATCATCTCAATCAATTTTTAAAACAGGTAAGTTCTGCAGATAGCAGATCTCTCGGTGAAATTATTCTCTATAACAGATCATAGAGAATAAGCAGATAGTTGAGACTTCTTAAGTATAATAAAGTGAGATTTAACCTGTGAGATAATCACAGATTATATATAGTTATATAGTCAGATATTTTGCTCTGATTAAAAACATTGTATATTTATACTGACACTCTTATCAGAACTAATCTGTCTGTTATTTAAAATATCATCAGTTTCAGATTATCTCACTGCAAGAAGAATCTCTTCTTTTCACATTAAGTAATTCATAAAGTCAGTGAGAATAACTGATTTCTTAATAAGTCTGACCTGGTCTCTGAACTCACTAAGAATCTTCACTATTACAGATATTCTTTTCTTTCACTAAAGATAGTTTATTAAATCTGTATTAATATCTTCATTTTCACTTCTATCTGTCTTCATTCACTTAACTTCATGCTGAAGTCTTGCAATTTCTAGTCTCATGCAAGTCTTCTCACTCACAGAGTTATTATCATTTCAGTCACTTGAGCTCTCTGCATTGTCTGACATCTCACTGATAATGTCTTCAACTGAGTCTTTATATTCATTATTAAACTTATCAGATTATTCTTTCACAATCATGTTATTCAGCTCAAATGCCTCAGAAGCTGTCTTCTGATTTGTTATTAATATTAGCAGTGATCTGTGATCTTGCATTTACTGCTCTGGCATTTTCTCATTTTTCTGTCTTGAAGACATGTATTCTTTTGTTAAGTCAGATGTTCCCCCGGATCTTAGATTAATCATGAGTTCAATTACTTAATAAATTATCTAGACACACTTGTAACAATGCATGAAGATATCAATTGCATATTATTTTACAGCTTTTCATTGTGTAGAGAGCTTTATAACCTCTTGAAGAATAATGTTATTATGTTGTGTTGTAATCTAACTACGCGAGTTACACTAAATGAATAGATTGAGATAGCACGTGACTAGAGTAGGTGTTGATGATTACTACATCTATTCTAGTCACGTGTCACTTCAATCTATTTAGTGTAACTCGGCGTAGTTAGATTACAACATAACAATGTACTTTTCAAGAGGTTATAAAGCCCTTCATACGCAACAAATAACTGCAATAACATGCTAAATTGACATCTTCACATGTCATTACAAGTGTGCCTAGATGATTTATTGATTAATTGAATTCATGATGAATCTGAGATTGAGTGGAAAGCCTGACTTAACAAAGAATTATGTGCCAATGTGTAGAAGAAGAAATTCACAAATGTCTGAAGTACAAGAAGAATTGAGTGTGAGTTTATCAACACCTGCAATGAATTGAAAAGTGGCTGCCTCAGAGGCATTTGAGCTGAATGAAACCATCACAGAAGAACAGTCTGACAAGTTCAATGTATACAAAGACCCAGTTGAAGATATCATCAGTGAGATGTCAGGCAATGCAAAAGGCTCAAGTGACTGAAACAACAATGACTCAGTGAGTGAGAAGACTCATATGAGGCTTGAAATTGCAAGACTTCAGCATGAGGTTGAGTATATAAAGATCAGTAGAGGTGAGACTCTTGTAAGTGATGAGATGAAAGCGGATCTGACAGAATACCTTCAATGAAAAGAGAAGATATCTGTCATAATGAAAGTTCTTGAAGAATTCAGAAGTTAAGTAAGACTTATCAAAAGACTGATAGTTCTCACTGAATTCATTAACTACTCAATGTGAAGAGAGGAAATTCTTTTAGCTGCAGAGCAGTCTGAAACTGATGATATTCTTGAAGATAATGATCTTGATAAGAATGCTACTATGAACATACAATGTTTCTGAAAAGAATGCAATCTTTGATTATACAATTACATATGGTCTGTAATTGCTCTGCAGGCCAAGACTCATTTCACTATACTTAAGAAGTTCAAATTATCAGCTTATACTCTATGAACTATCATAGAGAATAACTTTTCTGAGAGACCTGCTGTATGCAGGACTCATTTGTTTGAAGAGCTTATTGAAATGATCTTCAAAAGTAAAGAATCTGACAGAGCTTTCATTGAATGATTAATTGTCATCAGAACTGATTATATCCGCCTGAGATATAAGATTGAAGATGTCGTGTTTTTTGATAGATTACTGACAGGAGTCAATAGAGGTTGAGCATCCTTCATAAAGAATAGAATGAACCAGATTGATAAGGACAATTCAAGACCTTTAGAAGAAGACTTCATGAGGTTATGCCATGACATACTTCTACACCTTTCTACTGTGGAAAATAGTAGTACAGAATCCATGAGAAATCCTATCAACAACGCGCAAGATAAGGATAAGAAAGTCAAGAACAAAGAGAAAGACAATGACAAGAACAAGGACACTGAATTCAAACCTGAATGTAGAGGTAATGATGCGAGGACCTGCTATCATTGTCAAAAGGTTAATTATATTCAGACTGACTGTTGGAAGAAATACTCTGAGAAATGTCCTTCAAATTCGAATTTCAACATCAATAGGAACAAGGATAAAGACAAGAATGTGAAGAATACAGGTGCTGCTTCTGTTCACAATGTCATGGAGCAAGTATTTTGCATCAAAGAAAAGGCCTATGTGAGTGGCCAGACAGGAAAAGATACCTGAATTCTAGACTCTGGATTGAGTGCTCATGCCACACCTCACAGGAATCTTGTTATGACAAAACCTCAGAAGGTGAAAGTGATGTTGAAAATGGCAGACAGAACAGTAGTCTCAGCTATGACTATAGAGAATATCAAGATATCTGTTGAAGAAGTGGATATGCTGCTAAGCAGTGTCTGTTATGTTCCAAAATTGAAAGTGAATCTTATGAGCATGAGTAAGCTTGTATGTCAAGGTTATACCTTCAAACAACTGGCATATGGAAATAATCACGCTATATTGCTTATGTCTCCTGATAGAATGTTCTTGTTTACTGCAAGATTGAATGACAGAGATATCTATGAGATAGAAAAGCCAGTCACATACAGAGACTTGATTCAATTTGCTATACTCAATGATGATTTTGAACCTGTGAATACACTGTGAACAAAGAGTAATGATGCAATATTGACACTATCTGACAAGAATGATACAAAGGTTATGAAACTTACAATGATGCAATGACACCAAAAGCTAGAGCATCTGAATCCCGCGAATATCACGAAAATGGCGGCAGATCCATGCCTGGGAATGAGGATTATAGATCAATGAGCTTTACCATTTTACAAGGTCTGTGTTCAAGTAAAAATGACACATCCGACCTTCACATCTATGACATGAGCTGTTAAGCTGATAATGAGATTCTTCATTGATCTGGCAGAGGGTGGAAAAACACTTTTTAACAGAAATGACACTTTCACTAGAGAAGGTGTAAGCTACTGATTGAGTATAACAGATAATGCAATTCATTATAGGTGAGCAATTCTTATAATGAGAAAGAGAGAATCTACTGTAAGATTAATGAACTTCATCACAGATATTGAGATAACTACACAATATCAAGTTGAAACTCTACACTGGGATGATGAAGAAGAGTTCAAAAGTCAAGAACTTAAGACCTACTATCAGAGCAAAGAAATAATGTATGAAATGACTACATCTGATACATTATAATCAAATGGCTCAGTGAAATGTATGAATTGAATAGTTGCAGAAAAGATGTGAAGTCTACTATTTAATAGTGAATTAGAAAGAGAACTTTGAGATGAAGCAATGCAAGTCATGATTATGATGATTAATACATCTTCAACATCAACAAAGATATTTGAATGTAAGAAAGAAACATCACTTACATCTTTTGAAGTATGAACTGAGGTGCAACCTTCTGTTCATTGAATATGAAGATGAGGGTGCAAGGTCTACAAGAAGAATTTGAAAGTGTTGAATAAGCTCATGAATAGAACTGATGGCAAGGAATGACAGCTGGTTGAATATCAAGAATTACATCAATATCATGTGTGGAATTCTGTTACACATTGTCTTGAGATTGCATGAGATGTCATATTTGATGAAGCTCTTGACATGGGTGCAAATACACCTGTAAATACAGTGAGAGAATTCAATGAATTATCTAATGAATTGAATATTCTGAATGTCAGAGAGAGATGACAGCACTGCTTACTATAATACCTTGTAAAGAAAAAGTCAGATGTTTTGAAGATGATTATAAATAAGAACTTAGAGAGTGCAATTAATTCAATCTACCTTCTAGATAATGAGACACAGCTTGTCATGAATGAAGAGTCTGAAGATTCTGTTAATGAGAATGATTCTGTTCTAAGTATTCTGATAGACTGATCAACTACACTGACAGAAGTCAAGAGAAGTTCAGACTGAAACTATTAACATGAGACAATGAAAAAGAAGGTTAAGATATTTGAATAGAAGAAGACATATATTGTCATTGAGAAGACTCTGAAAATGAATATTCTTACAGATAAATGAGTATATGATCAGAAATTCAATAACAAGAGAGAAATCATTTATTTTAGAGCTTGCTGAGTGATTAGAGAGTTCTTGCAACAGCAGGGTATTCATTATATGAGATCATATGCTGCAGTGGTATCAGGGCCTACATCGCGCAGCCTATTCACTATATTGACTGTTAAAGAATGAAAGGTCAAATTGATTGACTATGTATCTGCATTTTTGAATGACATACTACCACAGAATGAGATGATCTATATGCAACTGTTCACAGGTGTTAAGCATGGCAGAGAGAGCTTAATGAGACTACTCTGTCAGAGTCTATATGAAATGAAGCAAGCTGTGAGGGTATGATATTTTCTAGCAACAGAACACCTCACTACATTGAGATTCAAGATATTATCTTATGATGGTGAATTTCTATATTACTCTGTTTACAAGATCTATCTGATACTGCATATTGATGATTGTCAGATGACAGAATCTCAAGAACAGCAATTAGACTGAGTATTGAGAAAGATTGTAAAGAGATTTGAGACAAAGAATGTTGAAGAGATCAAGTCATATCTTAGAATGAAGATCAAATGCCAGAGGAATGATGATCTAGCAGTTACACAAAGCTGTTATATTGAGAAGATTCTTGAAGATTTCAGCATGAATAAGATAAATCTGGCTGACATCTCAATGATGATTGATATATAACTGGAATTCTCACCTGATGAGAGGGGGGGATTGAATGATAACTTTACAGCTATGAGATATTATCAAGAATTGAAATCATTGCAATATTTAGTCTCAAGCAGCTGATTAGATCTGGTGTTCACAGTTAACTATCTCTCATGTTTTAACTTGTGTTCACACAAAGCATGTTGAGCAGCATTGAAGCATGTTCTATGTTATATCAAGAAGATAAAAAATCATAGCATATTGTACAAGAAGGAGATAGAAGATGGCCTGAGTTCTGTGATATACTGCAATTCGGACTGAGCAGGGGTGAATTCTCAATACAAATTGACTACTGACTACATTATATTGATTAACAGGTCACTGATCTCATGGCAGTCACAGAGACAGACATCTATTGCTAAATCAATTATAAAAGCTGAGTATATTGCAGCTAGCAAGGCAGCTTGTGAGATAATCTGGTTGAATGATATGTTATATGATGCTGAATTGATGAATGATGGAAAAGTGAAAATATGCTCACATCTATGAGTTGATAATAAGGGAGCAATTGATCTAGCAAAGGAAGAATCCTTAATGTGAAGATTGTGCCATATTGAGATTAGATATCATATTCTTCATGATTTGATTGAAAAAGAGGAAATCATGATGAAACATGTTGATTCTACAGTGAACATAGCTGATGGCCTCACCAAGCCACTGGCGAAGCCTGCATTTGAAGATTTTGTTAAAAGGGTTAGCATTCAGAGAATTGAGAAGAAGGAATGATTGAATGGTAATAATGATACAGCAGATCAATGGATTTTGCATGTATTTCTTGATTTTTATGATTATTGCTGTACAGATGCCTTTCCTAATGAGGAAATCAGGGTCTGATTAATGTAATTAATTATTATTGCATTTTTGAAAAGATTTGAGGATGAGAGAGGCCCCGGGTGATGGCTTATAGACCACGGTGTAGCAAGGGGGGGTGTTGGTGATTACTACACCTACTCTAGTCACGTGCCACCCCAACCTATTTAGTGTAACTCGCGTAGTTAGATTACAACACAATAACGTTATTCTTCAAGAGTAGGTGTAGTAATCATCAACATTCTCATCAGAAATGATTATTCATCAAGAGATATCTGAATGTGTAATAGCGCGTAAGAAATAGAGAAACAAGTCAAACAGTTAAGCAGACACTGAGTTCTCAGATAGTTCTTAGATAGAAGCTTGCTCATCAGTTACTCTGACTCTGCAACAAGATCTTACAAAGAGAATAAGATCTTATAAGAGAATGTCAGTGAAAGATCTGAGAGTTCTGACACTCAGATGTATGAGAATATGATTACACTTTCACAGATATTATACATCCGATTATCAATATAATCATGTCTAATGATAATATAAGAGAACCTCTGAACATGAGTATAGACATAGTATCACAGTGACTCTGAGCAATGTTGAAACTACAACAATAATAAATAGCTGATATACATGCAACTTAACAATATTAATATGAAGAGATTCAATGATTATCACAATAAGAAACTCATTGTAAGAAATCCCGCTTCTCGCGGATTCTTTACCTCTATTCCTATCTCTCATGTAATCAATAGGGCTAGCGGCTCTTGGCTACACACAACTATATAGACTGGAGTTCATGAATACTATTCATAACTCAGCTTGAATGCTATTATACATTTAATCTCTATATTTATCTTTCTACTGTGAACACTTCTAGTAGTTAACAGTATATATCATGTCAAGCTGCAAACACCTGAATAATTGCCTGTAAGCACTTATTCTTACATTTCAAGCTCAGTCAGTCAGTAACTGCTTATTATGACTGAAAGAACTAGAAACTTGCATGCTTCAATCTCTACAAACTCTACTGCAGACACTCAGAAGCAGTCATCTGAATCATGAATAACCTCTGTGAAAGAAGTCTCAGAGAACTTATCAATTACTTACAGAACATCATTCTCTACATCTGTGACAGAGAAACTCTCTGAATTCATAAATGAATCAATCTCAGTGAAGAACATTCTTGAGTATCTTCTATGAAATCAAGCTATTTTTCTACAAGAAATGCTTACTGTCTGCAAACATTCTCAAACTGAGTCTTTAAACATGATCTTCAGAGACATCTATGAACTGAAAAGAAACTTTCTCAAGTTACAATTACTTAAGACTATCTATTGAATCACAATCTATAAAAGCTTTTATGAGTTTGTATTTAAAATTGACTCACAAGCTCAGCTGTGTGATATGAAAGATGAAGAAGCTGTCATCTATATAATGACAGATCTCTATTACACTGAAGCTAAGAACTGACTGAATTATCTAGAGAATAATCATAAGAGATTCTGATGATCTGTTCTTAAGACCTATCTAGAGAATAAGTTAAGAGACTCTGTAAGCTGAACAGAGAACATCTGAGCTGTAATTATTAATATTAGAAAAAGAGGTGAGAAATCTGATGAAGACTACTCACAGCACTTCATGAAATTATAGTGTGAATTGAGATCTGTGAAAACAGGGCTCTGAAACAAGACCTGAATAATGATGTTTATAAAGAGACTGAATAAAGATATACAGAACAAGCTCATTGAGTAAAACTCTAAGCTCTTGACTCTGAAGAAACTGATGACTCTTATTCATCACTTATGAATCACTGTGAGAGTCACAGACCTGTGAAGAGCAGATCATCAACTGACTCTGCAAGGGCTAGAACAACAGAGAACAGGTTTATCAGAAAAAGATAATAAGATATAGAGAGATTCATGTCTGACTGCTGAGTAGAGAGAGAGAGCTTCATAAGCTTCTGTGAACAGAGTATATAATAGAGAGATTAAGAAAAAGAAACTCTACTTCATCTATTCTAAATCAGAATATCTCTGTACAAACTGTCTGAATAAATCAAAATGAAAATTTGAAGAGTCATGAACAGAGTTAGTAACAGCCTTCTTAAGAGTCTTGAAGCTGACATCTGAATCTATTGCTTTCTCAATGAAAATACTTGCTTATGAGAAGAGACTGTGCTGCAGTGCTGCTGTCTCACAAGCATGAAAAGCATTAATGAACTCAGAATCCCAGGTCACTGTGATGTTTCTAAAGCTCACAGAGTGAATGAGCTGAAAGATGAAGACTGAAAATCTGCTCTTATAACAAGCAGAGTATGAGAACTCAGATCTGAGAGCTGAGAAACTTGTGAGAGTCATCTTTGAATTATAAGATCTCTCTGAAATCTGGAGAAGATTTGCAGAAACTATGATTATCACAGATATCACAGATAATATGTATTTAAAACTTATATAACTTTAAAGACACAATCTGCACATAGCTGTCTGTGAGTCAGGTTTATACTTCTGATCAGTGTTGACAGACTTACTTACAGAGATAGAAGCAGTTAATACTGCAGAGTTAATTAGAGAAGATAAGCTCATTTATATAATAACTTTACAAGTGTCTGAGAATCTTGCAGTCATGAAAACTGAGCTTCAGATATCAGAGAAATACTGAGATCTCACAGAGATGTTCAGCTCAGCTAAGACAGCTGAGCTTTCTTCTCACTGTGAGAAGAATCTGATAATAGATTTGATAGAAGAGCAGAAATTCTTCTGAGAATCAATCTATAAGCTCTCTTATTATAAGACAGAGATCTTGCAGATCTATGTGAAGAAGAATCTGAAAAATAACTTTATCTAATCTTTACAGATCTCTGCAGAAGCCTCTGTGATGTTCATAAAGAAGAAGAATGAAGATTTCAGATTGTGTGTAGACTATTATAATCTAAACTTCAAGATAATAAAGAGCTGCTATTCTCTGTCTCTGATTGAGAATGTGATTAACTGTCTTATAAGAGCTGTTATATTCATACAACTGAATGTGATCAATGTATATACACAGCTGTGAATACAGTCTGAGAATGAATAAAAGACTGTCTTTAAAACTGTACTGAGATTGTTTGAATATCTAGTGATATCTTTTAATCTGACTAATATTCTCACAGTATTTCAGTCTTTTATCAATAAAATACTTCATATATATCTGAATGTCTTCATGATAATATATCTGAATGATGTGATAATGTACTTCATGAAGAAGAAAGAATACACTGAGCATGTGTGAAGCATGTTGAAGGCCTTAGATGAGACAGAACTGTATATTAAGCTTATAAAGTGTAACTTCAGTGCTCACTGAATTAATTTCCTAGAATATGTAATCACTGCAGATAATATTCAGATGAAATCTTTATAGATTAAGACTATTCTATCATGACTGAAGTCAACTAGTATTCATGAGATTCAGATCTTTCTAAGCTTTGTGAATTTCTATAGATGATTTATCTTTATATTCATGAGAATCTTCTTGACTCTTACAGACATACTGAAGAGTGAAAACAAGAAGAAGTCATTCTGTGAATAAAGAATGAAAAGATTGTTAAGAAGAGAGAACTGTGAGAACTTTCTTATCTTAGAAGCTCACAGAGTCTTTATAAGATTGAAACAGATATTTATGAATACAGTGATACTATTTCACTTTAATCTCTTGCTCTTAATCAGATTGAAGATAGATGTCTTCTTCTTTATAATTTCAGAAATAGTCTCATAACTACAGCTAAATGAGAACTGAGTTTCAGTGGCCTTTTTCTCACAGAAGATGCAATCTACAGAGATTAACTATGACATTCATGATCAGAAGCTTCTTATAATAGTGAAATTCTTCTATCACTGATATCACTACTTCAAGAATCTCATAACAGTGATTACTGTTAGAACTGATTATAACAGCTTATAATAGTTTACTTCAATCAAGAAACTCTTGCAGTGACAGATTCACTGAGCTCAGAGACTGAGTGAGTTCTGATTCAAGATAGAATATATCAAGAGAACTAAGAACTCAGTGAATAAACTCTCTTACAGGTCAGACTATGTTAAGAAGATCAGAGTGACAGATACAGAGAGACTAGAGAAGATAGAAAAGCTTTATAAGATGCTCAGACTGAGTGTTGTGAAGAGATTGACTGAAGAGTCTCTCAATCTCTTATAAGAGAAGAGAGAGAAGAAAGAGAAGAAGCCTGTACAACTACTCTCTATAACACTGAGAGTCAACACTCTGAAGATCTCTGCAAGAATCCTTGAAGAGAGTATCTATAATCTGAAGAGTTTGTGAGCTTTGAGAAGCACTGTGAAAGACCTGATGTAAGAGAAAACAGAGTTTAAGTCTTTGTAAGATCTTCTATTCAGATTGTCTGAACTGTAACTAAAGAATGAATATGCTCAGCATATTTAAAAACTGCTTACAGCAGAGATCAATCCTACAGAAATAAAGAATTGAAGAGACTTAAATGATCTCTTGCAAAGAGAGAGCTGGATTTATGTGCCTGTGAATGAGTTTCTATGTATAGAACTTATCAAAAGATATCATAACTCTTCTCTAGCAGATCATTGTACAGATACTAGAACTCATGAGTTGCTTATAAGAAAATACATCTGACTGAAGATGTGAGAACTTGTGAAGAAGATAGTGAATTCTTATACTGTTTATCAGAGTTTGTGAGTAGTGTGGTTCAGATCATATGAAGAACTTACTTCTCTACTCATCTCACAGAAACCTTGAGAACAGCTAGAAATGAATGCTCTTATGAGCCTCTCTGAAAGCAAGAATATATATGATGCCTGCTTTGACAGTGTGCTGATGATAATGAATCACTTTATCAAGATAACACACTTTATACTCATCTGTAAGAACTTGAAGTCAAAGGATTTGATTCATATCTTTGTCTGTGATGTAATTTGATTGCATGAGTTATCTGTGAACATTGTCTCAGATAGAGAATCAATCTTCATAGAAGAGTTCTGATCTGACCTGATGACTATACTGAAGATCTTATGAGATCTAAGCACAGCTTTTTATCAACAGATAGATGATCAGACAGAATATCTGATGAGTATATTAAAACAGTATCTGCAGTGCTTTGTTAATTACAATCAGAATAACTGAATACATTGATTATCACTTACAGAGTTTATATACAACAACTCAAAGCATGTCAGCACAGGTAAAACCCTCTTTAAGATGCTCACTGAGACTCATCTGTGAATGATCTTGATGAACCTGCAAGAGTACACTATAGAGTGTGATAATATCTGTGAATGAGCTGAGAGAATTCAGAAGATCTGAAAGAAAGCTCACAAATTCTTGAGAAAGACTCAAGAGTATCAGAAGAGATACTATGACTTTAAGCACATTATGAAGAGTTTCAAGAAAGATGATAGAGTCTGACTGAGTCTAGAAAATATTATTATGTGAAGATCTAGTAAGAAGCTGAATCTCTTGTAGACAGAGTCTTGTAAGATTGTGAAGAAAGTTAGCTTACAGTTCTACAGATTGAAACTGTTATCTGAGTTGCAGATATATAATGTTTTTCATGTCTCTTTACTCTGTGAATATAAGAAATTCTTAGAAAAGAACTCTGTGACTCATCACTCTATTTATAAAACACTAGAAAGTGAAAGAGAATATCAGGTCAAAGAGATTATTGACTCAGAGAAGTGAGGTCATGAGCTCTGATTCAAGGTTCAGTGACAAGAATATTCTGATAAGATGAATAAGTTCACTTGAGAATTATCTAGACAGATAAGATATCTGCAGAAGCTGAGATATAACTTTTATACTGTGAATTCTGATAAGTCAGAATAATGCAGTCTTCACTAAGAACCTGATTATAATAAAGATATTAACACTGTTATTTGCAAATCCTAGTCTATAAGATGATGAGTTTCTACTGAAATGAACAGTCTGCAGCATATGTAAGAGAAGAAGAAAACATGTTCTCATTAAAACTAAAAAACAAGAAAATAAACAGGGCTGTGAATATAATTTAGAGATTAACAAAGAAAAAATAAAGAAAATTCACACTCACATTATTAACATCTGTAACACTCAATTCTCTCACAACTATCAATTTCTCTCTTCAAAGAAGCAGAGAGTATCATATCTGTGATACAGATAATTATTGCATTTGATGTGAAGATCATTAGAAATGCACAGACTTCAGAGAAGCTGAATATCAGAGTATACACAGTTGCAGCAGAGTCTTGAAGACTGATCATCTGCATGTGTGATCAGATATCTCTTATGAAGCTATGTTCACTCTCTCAGTTATACTGAAGTATTCAGCTCAGAAACAATGAAAATGTGAAGAGAGAGCTCATCTGTTCAGATCAACTCCTGTCATGAATTTATAGTATTCACATTACCTTGATTACCCAGATTTTGCAGGTACTCAGAGACTCATCTCTCATTGACAATGAGATTGTGGAAATGCGCCGCGGCGCGAGGATCATTGATAGAAAACCTAGGCATATTTGTATATGCCTGGTCAGAGATTGTGTGAATAGAGAAGAGATGATTGTAGGCCTGTGAAGCTGCAGAAGACACTGACAACATCAGAAGCTTTGCAAGAACTGTCAGCTAGAATCTGTAAGAAATTACTTATAAGAAGACTTACAGTAAAGAGAGGGACTGCACTGCTTGAAGTCAGAAGCTGATCTGAGAAAGAAATGAGATAAGCTGCTGACCTGAAGATCAGATGTAATGACAGGGCTGAAGAGAGTGAAGATGTGATTGTGAATAGCAGTATCTCTGCTTCATCAGCCAGTAAAAAGTGATCAGAGAAGTTGTGAAAATGCTTATAAGAAGCTCAGTGATGATCAGACATTATTTATGAAGATATTGAAATTAAAAAAATTTTTATTCTTGAGAAGTTCTTGAATCAATATATGAATATTGTTAGAAACACTCTCTCTCTGTTATCTGAGTGAAAACACTTCATAGATAAATGAGAATACTCACAGTTTATGAGAATGAAAGCTGTTACAGAAAAAGAGAAAAGAAGATGAGATTCTGTAGACAGATCTGAAATATTTATACTACTCTAGAGAGATTTGCTTACACTGTGAGTGATCTCACAGAACAGTCAGATCACTCTAGTAAATAAGAGTGATTATGAATCACAGGTCTGAATCTTTCTATGTGACTACAAAGAGTGATTGCAGACTGTGAATATCTTGATTCTACAATTCTACAGAGTTGATGAAAGAATGGAAAATTCCTCACAATTCTACAGTGTCAAAGAGCAATAATTTATGAGAATGAATGAAAGATCAACTTATAAATATTTTTCTTTAATGAAGATGATCTCACAGAGAGTGATTCATCTGTAAGATGAATCTGTGTGATGATCACACAAGAATCTCATGAAAATGATTGAGAGTTAACTGAAATTCTTCTGTATGAAAGATGCAAGATGAATCTGTGTGATAGTCAGAGAAGAATCTGTAGATTACAAAGAATCTCACAGAATAAGAAACTGAGTGACAGACTCTTTTCTCTTTGTGATAACAAGGGATTTTTCCTCACTGAGGTTTTTTATAGATGTGAAGGATTTTTAGTGAGTATCACTGCAGTGCTGAGCTGACTATGAAGTCACTCAGTGAAAGGCTTCACAGATGAAGTCTTAGAGAGAGAAGGATATGTAAGAAATCTCACTTCTCATGAATTCTTTATCTCTATTCCTATCTCTCACATAATTAATAGGGCTAGCGGCCCTTGGCTACACACAACTATATAGACTGGAGTTTGTGAATACTATTCACAACTCAGCTTGAATGCTATTATACATTTGATCTCTATATTTATCTTCCTACTGTGAACACTTCTAGTAGTTAACAGTACATATCACGCCAAGCTGCAAACACTCAAATAATCACCTGCGAGCACTTATTCTTACACTCATACAATTTCAACATCTACAGAATCAAATACAAAAGTGCTGAAAGAACACTTAAATACTTCTGCATATTTTAATGCTTCTGATCTCACTCTCTACTCATCATGAAGAATGAAAATGCTTATAAAACTGAGTGTAGATGAAGATTTCATCAGTTCATTAATTAATCAAGATTGATATATCAATGAATAATTGAAGAATCACATGAAACAGAAGTTTCATTCATGAATGAAAGTATGTAAACCAGTATTACAAACACCTGATAACATCATGAAATATCTTGATGTTCTGTTTCAAGACACTGCTATGCAACAGAAAGCATTAGATTGATTACAGAGTGTCTGACAGAGAAACATTTTGTAAGAAATCCCGCTCCTCGCGGATTCTTTACCTCTATTTCTATCTCTTGTGTAATTAATAGGGCTAGCGGCCCTTGACTACACACAACTATATAGACTGGAGTTTGTGAATACTATTTATAACTCAGCTTGAATGCTATTATACATTTAATCTCTATATTTTATCTTTCTATTATAAATACTTCTAGTAGTTAACAGTATATATTATATCAAGCTGTAAACACCTGAATAATTGTCTATAAGCACTTATTCTTACATTTCAAGCTCAGTCAGTCAGCAACTGCTTATTATGACTGAAAGAACTAGAAACTCATATACTCTCATCTCTGTAAACTCTACTGCAGACACTCAGAAGCAGTCATCTGAATCATAAATAATCTCTATAAAAGAAGTCTCAGAGAACTTATTAATCACTTATAAGATATCATTCTCTGCATCTGTGATAGAGAAACTCTCTGAACTCATGAATAAATCAATCTCAGTGAAGAACATTCTTGAGTATCTCTCACAGAATCAAGCTATTTTTCTACAAGAAATGCTTACTGCTTGTAAACACTTTTAGATCAAGTCTCTAGACATGATCTTCAGAGATACTTATAAATTGAAAAGAAACTTTCTTAAGTTATAATCACTTAAGATCACTTATTGAACTACAATCTATAAAAGCTTTTGCAAGTTTATATTTAAAATTGACTTACAAGCTCAGCTGTGTGATATGAAAGATGAAGAGACTGTTATCTATATAATAATAGATCTCTATTATATTAAAGCTAAGAACTGACTGAATTATCTAGAGAATAATTATAAGAGATTCTACTGATCTGTTCTCAAGACCTATCTAGAGAATAAGTTAAGAGACTCTGTGAGTCAGACAGAGAACATCTGAACTGTAATTATTAATATTAGAAAAAGAGATGAGAAATCTGATGAAGATTACTCACAGTACTTTATAAAATTATAATGTAAATTAAGATCTGTGAAAACAGAGTTCTGAAATAAGATCTGAATGATGATGTTTATAAAGAGATTAAATAAAGATATGTAGAATAAGTTTATTAAGTAAGACTCTAAGTTCTTGACTCTGAAGAAACTGATAACTCTCATTTATTACTTATAAATCACTGTGAGAGTCACAGATCTGCAGAGAGTGAATCACTGACTAGCTCTGCAAGAGCTAGAACAACAGAGAACAGATTTATCAGAAAAAGATAATAAGATATAGAGAGATTCATGTCTGACTGCTAAGCAGAGAGAGAGAGCTTTATAAGCTTCTGTGAATAGAGTATATAATAGAAAGATTAAGAAAAAGAAACTCTGCTTTATCTATTTTAAATCAGAACATCTCTGCACAAACTGTTCAGATAAATTAAAATAGAAATTTGAAGAGTTATAGACAGAGTCAGTAACAGTCTTCTTAAGAGTCTTGAAGCTGATATCTGAATCTGTTACTCTCTCAATGAAAATACTTACTTATAAAAAGAGACTGTATTACAGTGCTGTTACTCTGTAAGTATGAAAAGTATTGATAAACTCAGAATCTCAGGTCACTGTAATGTCTTTAAAGCTCATAGAGTGAATGAGCTGAAAGATGAAAACTGAGAATCTGCTCTTATAATAAGCAGAGTGTAAGAACTCAGATCTGAGAACTGAGAGACTTATAAGAGTCATTTTTGAATTACAAGATCTCTCTGAAATCTGGAGAAGATTTACAGAAACTGTGATTATTACAGACATTATAGATGACATGTACTTGAGACTTGTATGACTTTAAAGATACAATCTGTACATAGCTGTTCATAAGTCAGGTTTATACTTCTGATCAGTGTTGACAGACTTACTTATAGAGATAGAATCAGTTAATACTGCAGAGTTGATTAGAGAAGATAAGCTCATCTATATAATAACTTTATAAGTGTCTAAGAATCTCACAGTCATGAAAACTGAGCTTCAGATACTAGAGAAATACTGAGATCTCACAGAGATATTCAGTCTAGTAAAGACAGCTGAGCTTTCTTCTTACTATGAGAAGAATCTGATAATAGATTTGATAGAAGAGTAGAAACTCTTCTGAGAATTAATCTATAAGCTCTCTCATCATGAAACAGAGGTCTTACAGATCTATGTAAAGAAGAATCTGAAGAATAACTTTATCTGATCTTCACAGATCTCTGTGAGAGTCTCTGTGATATTTATAAAGAAGAAGAATGAAGATCTCAGATTGTGTGTAGACTATTATAACCTGAACTTCAAGATAATAAAGAGTCACTACTCTCTATCTCTGATTGAGAATGTGATCAACTATCTTATAAGAGCTATTATATTTATATAACTGAATATAATTAATGTATATACACAGCTGTAAATATAGTCTGAAGATGAATAAAAGACTGTCTTTAGAACTGCACTGAGATTGTTTGAATATCTAGTAGTGTCTTTTAATCTGACTAATGTCTTCACAGTATTTCAGTCTTTTATTAATAAAATACTTCACATATATCTGAATGTCTTTGTAATAATATATCTGAATAATATGATAATGTACTCTGCAAAGAAGAAAGAACACACTGAGTATATACAAAGTATGTTGAAGATCTTAGATGAGACAGAACTGTATATTAAGCTCATGAAGTGCAACTTCAGTGTCTGTCAGATTAATTTTCTAGAATATGTAATTATCATAGATGATATTCAGATAGAATCTTCATAGATTGAGACTATTCTATCATAATCAGAGTTAACTAGTATTTATAAGATTCAGATCTTTCTGAGCTTTGTGAATTTCTATAGATGATTTATCTTTGTATTCATGAGAATCTTCTTAATTCTTACAGACATACTGAAGAATGAAAATAAGAAGAAGTCATCTTATAAATGAAGAATGAAAAGATTATTGAGAAGAAAGAACTGTAAGAACTTTCTTATCTCAGAAGCTCACAGAGTCTTTGTAAGATTGAAACAGATATTCATAGATATAGTAATACTGTTTCACTTTAATCTCTTACTCTTAATCAGATTAAAGACAGATGTCTTCTTCTTTATAATTTCAGAAATAGTCTTATAACTACAGTTAAATGAGAACTGAGTTTCAGTGATTTTTTTCTCATAGAAGATGCAACTTATAGAGATTAACTATAACATTTATAATCAGAAGCTTCTTACAATAGTGAAATTCTTCTATCACTGATATTACTACTTCAAGAATCTTATAACAGTGATTACTGTTAGAACTGATTATGATAGCTTGTAACAGTTTACTTCAATCAAGAAACTCTTATAATAGCAGATTTACTGAGCTCAGAGACTGAGTGAGTTCTAGTTCAAGATAGAACATATTAAGAGAACTAAGAACTCAGTGAATAAACTCTCTCACAGGTCAGACTATATTAAGAAGATCAGAATGACAGATACAGAGAGACTAGAGAAGATAGAAAAGCTTCACAGAATGCTCAGACTAAGTATTATGAAGAGATTAACTGAAGAGTCTCTCAATCTCTTATAAGAGAAGAAGAGAAAGAAAGAAAAGAAGTCTGTATAACTACTCTTTATAATACTGAGAGTTAACACTCTGAGAATCTCTGTAAGAATTCTTGAAGAGAGTATCTATAATCTGAAGAATTTGCAGACTTTGAGAAGTACTGTAGAAGACCTGATGTAAGAGAAAACAGAGTATAAGTCTTTATAAGATCTTCTATTCAGATTGTCTGAACTGCAACTGAAGAATGAATATACTCAGTATATTCAGAAACTGCTTATAACAGAGATTAATTCTGCAGAAATAAAGAGTTGAAGAGACTTAAATAATCTCTTATGAAGAGAGAGTTAGATTTATATACCTATAAATGAGTTTCTATATATAGAACTCATTAAAAGGTATCATGACTCTTCTCTAGCAGATTATTTTACAGATACTAGAACTCATGAGTTGCTTATAAGAAAATACTTCTGACTGAAGATATGAGAACTTATGAAGAAGATAGTGAATTCTTATACTATTTATCAGAGTTTGCAGGTAGTGTGATTCAGATTATATAGAGAACTTACTCCTCTACTCATTCTATAAGAATCTTGAGAACAGCTAGAAATAAATACTCTTATAAGCCTCTCTGAAAGCAAGAACATATATAATGCCTGCTTTGACAGTGTACTGATGATAGTGAATTACTTTATCAAGATAATACACTTTATACTCATCTGCAAGAACTTGAAGTCAAAGAATTTAGCTTATATCTTTGTTCATGATATAATCTGATTGCATGAATTATCTGTGAACATTGTCTCAGATAGAGAATCAATCTTTATAGAAGAGTTCTGATCTGATCTGATAACTATACTGAAGATCTTATAAGATCTAAGCACAGCTTTTCATCAACAGATAGATAATCAGATAGAATATCTGATAAGTATATTAAAACAGTATCTGCAGTGCTTTGTCAATTATAATCAGAATGACTGAGTGTATTAATTATCACTTACAGAGTTCATATATAACAACTTAAAGCATGTTAGTACAGATAAAACTCTCTTTGAGATGCTCACTGAGACTTATTCACAGATAATCTTGATAAACTCATGAGAGTATACTATAGAGTGTGATGATACTTATGAACAGACTGAGAGAATTCAGAAGATCTGAGAGAAAGTCTGTAAATTCTTGAGAAAGATCTAAGAGTATCAGAAGAGATACTATGACTTCAAGTATATTATAAAGAGTTTTAAGAAAGATGATAGAGTCTGACTGAGTCTAGAAAATATTATTATATGAAGATTTAGTAAGAAGCTGAATCTCTTACAGACAGAGTCTTATAAGATTATGAAGAAAGTTAGTTTACAGTTCTATAGATTGAAACTGTTATCTGAGTTACAGATATATAATATTTTTCATGTCTCTTTACTCTGTGAATATAAGAAATTCTTAGAAGAGAACTCTGTGACTCATCACTCTGTTTATAAAGTACTAGAGAGTGAAAGAGAATATCAGATCAAAGAGATTATTAACTCAGAGAAATGAGATTATGAGCTCTGATTCAAGATTCAGTGATAAGAGTATTCTGATAAGATGAATAAGTTCACTTGAGAATTATTCAGATAGATAAGATATCTGTAGAAGCTGAGACATGATTTTTATATTATGAATTCTGACAAGTCAGAATAATACAGTCTTCACTAAGAACTTGATTATAATAAAGATATTAACACTGTTATTTATAAACTCTAGTCTATAAGATAATGAGTTTCTACTGAGATGAACAGTCTGTGATGTATATAAGAAAAGAAGAAATCATATTCTTATTAAAGTTAAAAAACAGAAAATAAACAGAGCTGTGAACACAATTTAGAGATTAATAAAGAAAAAATAAAGAAAACTTATACTTATATTCTTAATATCTGTGATACTCAATCTTCTCATAACTACTAATTTCTCTCTTCAAAGAAGCAGAGAGTATTATATTCACAGTACAGATAATTGTTATATTTGATATGAAAACTATTAGAAATGCACAGACTTCAGAGAAGCTGAATATCAGAGTATATACAGTTATAGCAGAATCTTGAAGACTGACTGTCTGTATATATAATCAGATATTTCTTATAAAGCTGTGTTTACTCTCTCAGTTATACTGAAGTATTCAGTCTGAAAATAATTAAAATATAAAGAGAGAGCTTATCTGCTCAGATTAACTTCTGTCACAAATTCATAGCATTTACATTGTCTTAATTATCTGAATTTTACAGATATCTGAAGATCTATCTCTTATTGATAATGAGATTGCAGAAATATGCTGCAGTGTGAGAATCATTGATAGAGAATCTAGACATATTCATATATATCTGATCAGAGATTGTGCAGATAGAAGAAGAATGATTGTAGACCTGTAAGACTGCAGAAGACACTGATAATATCAGAAGCTTTATAAGAACTGTCAGCTAGAATCTGTAAAAAATTACTTATAAGAAGACTTACAGTAAAGAAAGAGACTGCACTACTTGAAGTTAGAAGCTGATCTGAAAGAGAAATGAGATAAGCTACTGATCTGAAGATCAGATACAGTGATAGAGCTGAGAAGAGTAAAGATACAGTTGTAAATAATAATATCTCTGCTTCATCAGTCAGTAAAAAGTAATTAGAGAAATTATAAGAATGCTTATGAGAAGCTCAGCAGCAGTCAGACATTATTTATAAAGATATTGAAATTAAAAAAAATTTTATTCTTGAGAAGTTCTTGAATTAATATATAAATATTGTCAGAAACACTCTCTCTCTATTATCTAAGTGAAAACACTTCATAGATAAATGAGAATACTCACAGTTTATAAGAATGAGAGCTGTTATAGAAAAAGAGAAAAGAAGATGATATTTTATAGATAGATCTGAGATATTTATACTACTTTAAAGAGATTTACTTACACTGTGAGTGATTCTATGAAATAGTCAGATCACTCTAGTAAATAAAAGTGATTATAAATCACAGATCTGAATCTTTCTATATAACTATAAAGAGTGATTGTAGACTACAGATATCTTGATTCTATAATTTTACAGAGTTAATAAAAGAATGAAAAATTCCTCACAATTCTACAGTGTTAAAGAATAATGACTTATAAAAATGAGTAAAAGATTAACTTATGAATACTTCTCTTTGATAAGAGTAATCTTATAGAGAGTGATTTATCTATGAGATGAATCTATGTAATAATTATATAAGAATCTTATAAAAATGAATGAGAGTCAACTGAAACTCTTCTATATGAAAGATATGAGATAAATCTATATAATAGTCAGAGAAGAATCTGTAAATTATAAAGAATCTTATAGAATAAGAAACTGAGTGATAGACTCTTTTCTCTTCACAGTAATAAGAGATTTTTCCTCACTGAGATTTTTTATAGATATAAAGAGTTTTTAGTAAGTATTACTACAGTACTGAGCTGATTCTATGAAGTCACTCAGTGAAAGACTTCATAGACAAAGTCTTAGAGAGGAAGAAATATATAAGAAATCTCACTTCTCACAGATTCTTTATCTCTATTTCTATCTCTTATATAATCAATAGAGCTAGCAGTTCTTGACTATACACAACTATATAGACTGAAGTTTGTGAATACTATTTATAACTTAGCTTGAATGCTATTATACATTTGATTTCTATATTTTATCTTTCTACTGTGAATACTTCTAGTAATTAATAGTACATATCACATCAAGCTGCAAACACCTGAATAATCACCTGTGAGCACTTATTCTTACACATTTCTCTTATAATATTCATCTCTGACTTCAACATCAAGATTCTAGAAGCAGGTGATCAGTCTTGAGAGAATTGAATGAAGATTAGTATGCTTAAGAAGACATTAACTTTCAAACTCTTACAGGCCCTTGTAAGCATAGATAAAGATCAGACTTATGAAGACTTCTGCACACAGCTTCAGACAATGAATGATCATCTTATCAAGCTCAAGAATATACAGAACAGTGACAGAAGACATTACACCTCAGCAACTTATACATCAGCACTGACAAATAACTCAGCCACTTATACACCTGCACTGACAGATAACTCAGTCACTCATACACTCACACTGAAGAACAATGATGCAGATGCCATGAACTGAATAGATTCAAATGCCTATACACAAGCAAGAGTTTCCACTGTTCAAACAGGCTTCTGAGTTCCTGAGATCACTTTCAAAGAAGTTGCTGATCAATGTCAACATGAAGTGTGCATCAACTGTAACTGATCAGGACACATTGCTTTCAACTGCTGATCAATCTATGTGCCTCCATGCTCAAGAGAAAGACCGGCACCTTCACACTTGAGAGAAAGATCAAAGGATGGATCAGCGCCTGTTCACAGCAACCACATTGCAGTGAAGGAAGATTCAGAAGATAACTACAAGAATGCCCTGATGAAACAGGGAAAAGATTAGCTTCTGTTCAAATTCACAAACAGGAGCTTGAAGAGGTTGGACAACAATGATTTGAAGAGAAGCTACTATGCAATGATAAAATCTCCAGTTGTAAGACATCATAACCTCCAGTGTATTCCCTTATCAAATACTTCACACTGAACCGCCGCGCCGTCACTGATCTGATCCCTTCTCAACTGACCAGACTCCGAGTTCCGCGTTATCCGAAACAGCGGCCCTTGACCAATGGGAACTGCTTCTGGAAAGAGGGGGCTAATGTGGCGGGCTGCGCCCGATCAATCATATAGACTATTCTGTTACACTCCACAGATTCTATGTATGCTCCGATCCTCGGCCATTCTCGATCACCACTCTGATTCTCGGCCATTCTCGATCACTGATCCTCAGCTGCTATGAATGCACATATATTCTTCCGCCCCGAAGCTCCACCGCGTACACCACCACATACACATATAAATATCCATCTCAATCACTGATTCTTGCACTTTCTCTTTCTTTCCTTCTCTAGTGTTTTTATCTTTGTTATATAAGACCTATCAATATTATACCGATCTAATCGGCGTAGGCCTCTTACATAGAGCTTATAATATCAGTGCTGATTTTAATGAAGCTAATATTATTGAAGACTGCAGAACCTGAAAATGCAGAGCTGCTTATCTTGTGACAGTTTCAATTATCAAAGACAATTCTTATTAAATGATCAATGATGCATTCTCTCATTCAAATTCATACACAGACTTTAACAAGTCTCAAAATTTATTTTCTAATACTGTTTACACAGTTATCAATAATACAGCTATATCAAGAATTCATAGATCTCAACTGTCAGATTCACTAAATTACTGAACAGATGTTAAAAAACACTCACATCATGAAGAATTTGAGAACACTGTTAAGTAGAAATGAAATAGTATATCTCTGCAGAATATATATGAAATTACTAGCAGATTACAGAGAGATATCTCAGTTATCTCTCTACAATGAATATTCATCTATAAATTTGATGATGAAGGTTTTCTTTTGAAATACAAAGCTTGTATCTGTGTATATAGAGATCTTCAATCAATCACAGATCTCACTATAAAAGCTCATACTCTAGCTGTCAGAGATCTCTGAATCTTGTTAGCTTTAACAGCAGCATTTGATCTAGATATGAAATAGCTAGATGAAATCAATGTCTTTATTAATAGTGATATTGATGAGCTAGTATATGTGAAACTATTTAATAAATAATAGAAGTTGAAGAGAATGTAAAATTTGAAGTATATAAAATATATACTAAAACTTCTATAAGTACTATATGAATTATACAGATTATTTCTTCTCTGATTAAATGAACTATCTTCAATATTGAGAACACTAGACTTTATCTCTATATCAGAGAATTGATGTCTCTTCTCTAATGATTGATTAATCATCTTCTTCTATGTGAATAATATCATCATTCTATTATGAAAAGAAGATTTGAAAGAAAGAGATCAACTAATCAAAGATCTTAAAAACATCTACAAGATCTGACAGATGAGAGATTTAAAATGATTTCTCAACATGTGAATAATACATGATCATCTCAACTTGAAGCTCTGACTATGTCAGAATGTCTATATTGATAAGATAGTTAATACATATCATCTTACACATGCCTGCAAGGCATATATCTCACTAACTGATACTCTGTTAGAGTCTTTTAATGAGTCAGTCATATCTATAAAAATTTATCATTATTAACAATGTATCAGCTTCTGTATCTACTCAGTGATGATAACTCACTCTGATATTACATATGCAGTGAGTAAACTAGTTATATTCATGATGAATTCATCAGAACATCACTTATCAGAGATGAATAGAATGATATCTTATCTATATAATACAAAGAATCTTGCTATTCAATATGATGATAACATTGACAGACCTCTACAACTTAATCTCAAACCTGATATTATTAAAGCTGTCAGTGATGTCTCTTTTGTAGATAATTCAGATTATCACTCTACATAAGAATATATCTTCAAACTATTCAGAGAAACTGTTGATTGAAAATTAAATAGATAGATAATTATAACTATATCTATTACAGAAGCTGAGCTTGTTATAATCTTATAAGCTAATAAGAAGTCTATCTGATGAGATAGATTCTTTTAACATATTGAATTTGAATCTGGTTATAAGATCTGTATTCAATGTGATAACTATCAAACTGTTGATATTCTGATGAAGAAAGATCTCTCTATAATTATGAAGCTTTATTATGTTGATATATATGAAAGCTGGCTCTGAGAATGTGTTCAATCTGATGATATTACAGTTGATTGAGTGTCTATGACTCAGATGCTAGTGAATGACCTTACTAAGACTCTGTCATATCAGAAACATACGGAATTCATCAAGATACTAGGCCTAGTTGATATATTAGATATTATCAAGATGTAAGCAGAATGATGATATAAATAATCTATCTTGATATAATCTCTACAGATTCATCTACACTCTTTTTAATTACAGCTTCATTTACACTTTCATTTACATGTTACATTCACTGAAGAGAGTGTGTTAGAAAAAAGAGATTATATACTACTGAATGCTACTAACATTGTATTACTATAATATTTCTCATTATTATCAGCTTACTATAACACTTATCTAATACTCACTTATACTAGCTCTCTTAACTCACACATATATTTTACTATAAATAGCTCTATCTTTTGTATAAAATAGATATATTAGATAGTGTACAGATAATATAACAAGCAGATCTTCATACACATAAGATTTATATGTCTTCAACATATTCATTCGTGACATTCAATCCGACAGTTCTCTACTTATATTCAGTCATTTTAACTACTTTAATTATATTTCAGATAATTTGATGATTAATTGAAGTAAATTATGACATATTTTAATTACTGACTATATATATTATAGTTCTAAGATCTTTATATAAGCTATCTGACATTTAATTACATTTTATGTGAAGCTTCTCTATTAACTCTATAATACTGTTACAGTGTTATTCATCTTTTTTCTATGTAGTTATTCTCTATTAATAGTTGTGAATTACATGGAATTCATCTATACAAATCACATGTAACTGTTCATATTCATGAATATCTCATTACATTCAATCTGAGGGATTAAACAGCATGTTTTTCAAGCTGAATAAGTAAGTGCAAGTGAGTGATTGAGGCTTGTAATAATAATAATAACTGTATTCAATAAGTTATCGGATATATATAATCCCGCAGCTACATTACGTCATCGGTGAGGCCCCCAAAGAAGACAAACAACGCAAACACAGCAAACCCCAGGCAAGCGCATTCTTGAAGCCGCGACATCATCGCAACCAACCGCCGTTTAATCAAGACATCAAAAGACATACTTTCCTGTATCGTATCAACAAACTGACGGGCTTCATCCAACCAATCTCACCGCACTGCATACCCGGTCGCCTTTTAAACTGCGCAGGTAAAAGCACTCGAGCCGTTTCGAGTGCCTAATTTCTAGTGCAACGTCCGTTTTCTAGCCGTTTACGTTGCATCATCCGCTAGGCGACCGACTGGAAGCTGTCTTAAGACAGGAATACTCCGTAAATAAATCCATGTTCGGGATCTGCCATTGACCAATGGAAGAGAGGCAATATCGTGTCTACATACATTCGTTCTTTTTTCTTCAGTTGAGACCAACCTACCTGTTGCATTACGAGACTAGAATGTTCACTTACTTCAATAATTTCTGCAACGTTTCCACTAAGTGATTCACCATGGCTTTGAGAAAGGATTTGCCGAACGATCCAGATGGCCAGGACGACGAGCGCAGTCAGAATGACCTGTCGTATCGAGCCTGGGACCCTATCCCTTCTGCCCAAGTATCTCCGTCGTCACAAGCTACAGCCTCCCAGCCGGAATTCTCCGACTCTGCTGCACCAGGCTTAAATCATGCACCCCCCTCAGGTGTTGTGTGTGATGAAGTGCCCAACCCTTGGACTCAGGAATTAGCATATCGCCCGGCTACTAGAGAATTACCGCTTTCGTCACAACCTAGTGAATTAGATGATCAACGATTGCAAGAAAGCTGGCAGCGTGAAGGATGCGCAGGAATACAGGATTTCTCTCGAGGGGAGCCTGAGAAGGAACAAGATGGTGCTGCCATTTTTGATTCACAGGACAAGCCTTCTACGAGCTCTTCCACCGAAGACGGACGGCATACTACTAGCCCTGGACAGCTTCGTTCAAACAATCCTTTCCTGAAGGCTAGACACAACAGTGGTGGCCTGCTAAAACAATCTATACCTGGCCTAGACCCATTTGAATTTCCGCAATCCAGTAGCTTGGATGGCCATCAAGACGGTAGGTTGTTCCAGTCAGATGCCACGTTACCCCCCCACATTACGATTCTAATCGCTCGTTGTGTTAGTAGGCGAATTGGTTACACATCCGTATAATTCAAACGGACCGGATGGAGAGCTTTCTAAGTCATCTTTTCACATACCCTATGAACACGGCCATTATGACCTTGACACTGAACCTGGTCCGCGCGGAGCAGGAAGTTCCAGCCCGTTCCTAGAAGAAGGGAAGGCGCCGTTAGTTTACGGGCCTCCATCTATATTAATCCAGTCTTCAGACCCATATCATCATTTAGACAAAGTGGATCATATGGACCAAAATTTACAACCACCTAGTTCTAGTCAATCAAATTCTTCCCGGAACCTTATAAGTTTCGAGGAAGAAAACGAACCCAACGGAAATACCACGACGGATGCACCATCTATGAGCAGCGTAATTGATGACCATCCTAAGGACCTGCCAAATGAGACCCCATCCATATCTGATGAATTGGATTCATCCACTTCGATGTCTGTTACTGCTGGAACGTCGCTTGAGCAAGTGAAACCATCTCTGTCGCATCTAAGTGAATCTGGACAGCCGCCCGCCATATTGCAGAAAAAGCTATCTGAAACTTATGACATTCGCCAGGTTAACTGGACAGATGGCACAACTAGTTTGCGTACATCGCCCGTGCTGGTGCAGAATGAAAACGGGCCGTGCCCGCTACTAGCCCTCGTCAATGGGCTTATGCTGCGGAGCAGAGCAGATTCCCCGTCGCCCATTACAAAAGCCCTTCAATCACGAGAGAAAATTTCGTTAGGATTGTTAATGCAAGCGCTGTTCGATGAACTTACTTCGTACTTAGATGGAGCTGACAAGCTTCCGGATATCGAAGCTCTGAGTTCCTTTCTTGTTATGCTACATACAGGGATGAATGTAAATCCACAGTTGGTAATGGTAAGCTTTTTATCCACGTAACTCCTGATGTTTCTGGCTTGAACGCCTAACACATAATAGCAAATTTATATGTCCGATTCGCCTGGAACCTTCCTTGAGACAAACGATACAATCCTCTATAGTAGTTTCAAGTTACCCCTCGTTCACGGCTGGCTTGCAGAGACGTCCTCTGCGGCCTATGCTGCGCTAAACCGTGTAGCTCAAAACCATGAAGATATACAGTTGCTCCACTTTCGAAAAGAGGAGCTGGAAAGCCGCGTTTTCCGTGGACAGCTTCTGACGACTGACGAGGAGAAGTTAATAGAAGATATCGACACAATCCAACACTTCGTTGACGTTGAAAACGCTACTCAGCTAAGCGCCTTTGGTCTCGAGCACCTTCAGAGATGCCTAAAACCCGGATCCATTTCAATTCTCTTCCGAAATGATCATTTCTCTACGCTTTTCAAACATCCGCTTTCGAACCAACTGTTCACTCTTGTAACCGATGCCGGATATGCCAACCATGCAGAAATTGTGTGGGAAAGTCTAGTCGATGTCAACGGAAGTAATGCTACTTTTTTTTCAGGAGATTTTCGGCCTGTTGGAAATTTTTCTCCATCTATAGCTGGACCTCAACATCCTAGCCAAAACGATCTTGCGATCTCAAGCGGGTTAACACATAGAAACAATCCAGATGGGACTACCGGAAGGCAATTAAACAACACAGAACAAACAGACGCAGACTATGCCTTTGCTTTGGCTCTTCAGTTTCAAGACGAGGAAGAACAACGGCGTACAAATCCACGCAATCAAGCGCAAATCCAGACACCACAGTTGCGAACGTCGCAATCTCAGGGGGTTATACATCACTCTAGCAACAGGCCGAACTTTAACCATCGACAGTCAGCGTCGTCCACCGGCCGTCGCGCACCCCAGCAAACGCAAGAAGTTCGATCACTCGTACCGCCACCCAGGACTTCAGTGGCTGACCCTAGCGCTGACGCTCCACCTCCAACGTACGAGCAGGCAGCCAACAGTCCAGTGTACACTCCTCCCTCAGACCACTCCCAGTATGATGGCTCTCAGAACAGCAACACTAGCATAGCTGGACCGAGATCCTCAAGTTATGGACTCAATAATACTGGACCCAATCGTGTCCACGATGGCCACAGACGTGTCCATGCATTGTCCAACCCCTCTCTTCCGCCCCGTCCTCGTGATAGGGATAGAAACAAAGATTGTACGGTTATGTGACAAATAAAGTTTTCTCGGGCACTTGAAATTTCACCTTCCTCCAAACGCACTTTCAAGCGATTCAAACAAATCTCGTCTTCTGTTTCATTTTTCGATTTCACCATTCCTTTTTGCGTTTTGATTCCAGGGACTCGCAGCTTACTGGGTTATGTCAATTGTACCTGTCCGTTACTGTTCAGTTGTGTGTTTTATGTTTTATGTTTTACGATATCATCAAATGTTTCTCTGTTTTTATTCCCCATGTTTTGCTTCTTATACCTCCCTGGTCATTTTGCGGCGTTATATCCTTGCTATCTCTTTCTCTCGAATGACGTTTTGGTCATTGATCCCCAGATTTATCTGCACAGCTCACTAATTGCTGCTTGTATTTAAGCGGGTGGCTATTATGACTTTGTTGCTGAGGATGAAATGTAAATCTTCTTCGAAACCCATTTTTCAACCTGAAGCATTGAGTAATTCACCTGACAAGGAATATTCTACATGTTCAAGATTCTGGAACGGTATGCAGAAATCGCCGGTGGCTGTCCCCGCATAATGAAATGTGAATGACCGGGGTCGATATTGCGCATGCTGTAGGTACATGTACTGTTAAGGAATGAACGGGTACTGCTCGTAAGGGGATGAATATTCTGCAGTTGGCTGTGCTGTTCCGCTGGGAAGTAGTGTTCACTCCTTACACTGAATCACAACTGAGGCTTAGTACTAAAATTGACACACTATCATCGGTCAGCTGGGGGTTATATAATGGAATATATCGAGCCGCCATGTAATATTTTAATTCTAATAATGGACATGAAGGATTGAGTACCAGGGCTCTTTGATGATGACAATGAACAATTCCGCTCTGGTTCATCCGCTCTCGTTCAAAAACAAAGCGTGGGCGTACGCCTGCCTGCCTTATTTACTCATGCTGCCTACAACTGGAGGGCTGGCTTGATCCTGAATATAGTTTAATGGAATCGTTGCGCCAATAAGGAAAAGTCCATGCAATTAACCTTCTGTTGTTCGAGGCTCATACAAATAAATTCAATACTTATGCTAGAAGGTAGAAAACACACAGAAACGACCGAAAACATGATATAATGGGTGTAATAATGCAGGGGAGAAAATGAAAAATGTAAATTGAAGGTAACACGTTTCACGTCCCGCCTCCCCCAGACTGATTTTACAAACAGGGGGGCGGACATGAAAAAGAAAAAGAAATAAGAAATGAGAATGAAATTAGCGAATGAAATGCTTAGGCAACAAAACATGTATGCACAGGAACGGGACCCGCCAGGGATTACAGATGAAATCCATAAAGATAGTGATTGCATGACCATTAAGAGAAAGGACGCATCCGAATTTCTATTTCATTGTCTCGAATCTTGCGAGTAAGCGCGGTGATGGGTCGGTCCAGGGAGTCTAGAATGAAGTTGTTGGTGTTGATGCTGATTCGGGTGCTGGTGCTGGTGCATTGGGTGTAACCCTTGTTGTTGCGGTCCCTGATTGGGGTGGGGAGCAACAATACCAGAAGAATAAGAAGGTCCGCCTGGGGAAGGTTGGTGCAAAGCGGATGGTGGAGTGTAAGGTCTCCCAAGATTTGCGTTCTGATGCGGGTTCGGTGAAGAAATCGAGATATTGCTGGATGTCCGATGAGCCGGTTGTAGGTGTGACGGATTGTGACCGAATGAACTAGTACTATGTTGATTTCCTAGACCAAGAGGGGAGATATGTTGAGGGTGATGTTGCTGTTGCTGTTGGTGGTGTCGGGGCTGGTGCTGGTGCTGCTGCTGTTGAGATTGGCGTAGTGATGATGTGGGGTGATGGTGAGGGGACGTAGGCGGAACAATGTGCTGCATGTGTTGAGACCCGCTGCCACTCTGTCCATTATGCTGGGGGTTGTGTCCAAGCTGATGCCTAGCTGAAGAATGATGCTGACGTTGCGGTGGCTGACTCAAGTGGCTCTGAGTATATGAAGAGTGCTGCTGCGTTTGGGGTAGGGCTGATGCTGAAATGTGGAGTGGGGAAGATGGCTGCTGTTGCTGCTGTGATGTCCGTCGAGAATAAGGTACTGAGGTGTGACGATGCTGTGGGGAAGATGGATGAAAAGGCTGGGCTTGTAATGTCAAGGGAGAATCACGTTTCCCAAGGTTAATATTTGACTGATGTTGAGATTGGCCCTGGAACCCGGCGGGCTGAGATTGCTGTACCGGCTGTGAGGGTTGCGGGTTGTATGACGAACGGTGCTGCTGCTGTGCCTGCTGGTGAAGATTCGACCCCGAGTTTGTGGCCTGTTGTGCGGTGCTCATGTATCCTAGGGATGGGGCTTGCTGAGCTGGTAAACGGGAAAGACCATGGTCGGTTGCTTGAGACTGTTGCTGACCCCTCGGGTCTAGCCTGGCCATCCAATCCTGGGTCGCCGTCCCAGATCCAGTCACAGAGCCAACAGAATAGCTAGAATATTCGGGGTATGAGCGGGAGGGAGTATTTGATAGTTGATTTTGTTGCGGTACTTGTGACTGCTGGGGCAGATAGTGCGACCTTTGATGCTGTAGCTGCCTGCTAGAGTGTACCGACTCTTCGCGAGGGGGAAGTTGCGATTGCTGAGACATTGAATGTGATATGGAGTATAACTGTGGAGTATTTGCCGCTGAGGATTGGTCACTCGCAAACTTCTTTCGAGACGGTGGTTCTTCAGCATCATCATTTAAAATGTTCATGATATTTGACCTTTTAGCAGGAACTTGACGTGGAGGCTCTGGAAAAACTTGTGCCGGGGTCGAGCTTGGACGAGCGGGTTCTTTGGCTGGTGATACCGCAGGTGACTGTTGCTTTATACCTATAAGTTGGCTAGGATGGGGAAGAGCTGATTTCGGTTGCACGGTCGTATCGTCACGTGGAAGAGAAGCTGAATCGAAGTCCTGTTTGGGCATGCGCTGCACAGGAGATGTGGCTGTCGGTGTAGGGAATAGCTTTGCTCGAACGTCTCGAATGTGTCCGTGCTACCGGGGTGATCGGGCTGTTTTGTCTGGGACTGCTGAAGGTACTGGGTTTTGAAAGTATAACGCCGGCTGCGCTAGTGACTGATACCGTAGCACCTCTTGAGCCTCTTGAGGCTGGGGCAGCAAATCGCTACGAGACAAATTTTGGGCATGTAAGGCGGAACCTCCACCATGACTTTGCATGGGGGCCGTATTCGGCTGCTGCTTCTGGCTTTGGGACTCCTGAGACTGCACGGTGAGCACCGGGGGGATAGGCATTAGGTGGCGCCCATCTCGTCGTTCGTCACTGAAATATCCGACTCGAGGGCCTTGCTGATTGCGCTGGGGTTGGTGCGGCTGGGGACGAATGGAACGCGGTTGCAATTCGTCGTTCACGGGTGGTACGGGAACCCCAGAGGCAGCTGTCGCTTGCGCAAGAGGATAAAACCTAGGCTGAGACTGATCCCTATCGGCTTGCGGCCGAGATTGAGTGGCTGGTTGGTGTGCCGCAGCTAGAGGGACTGCCGGGACCTTTGGTTTGGGGGCCAGCGATGCATCTGCTGGCTCCGTAGCTTCAGTGTTTGGTGCGAGGGGGCGTGGAGCGACAGAAGATGGTGTAGCTTCGTATCGCCGTTTAGGAGGGATATTTGGAATTGGTAGCGGACCTGGCGGTTCTCCACTCAACTTCTTCGCCTCAGCCATCTCAGCGTACTCCTCCAACAATGTTTGGCCAGAATCAACACGTCTCTGGAAGTAGTTTTTGACCTAATTGAGGTGTGTAACGAGTTAGCTAGGAAGTTGCGCCGGCTATCATATTTAAGGGATACTCATACCATTGTAGGAGTTTTGGTCCTCATATATTGGGAGATAGCCTCAAAATCTTTCCCGAAGTGCCTGATTAGATCTGGAAATTCTCGTTGCTCCGGTACAGACCAGTAACTAGTGGGCTGGAGAGCACCAGATCTGGGTTCGGCGGGTTTTGCTGGAGCTTCGGGTTCAGCAGCGTCGAAAACATAAACGGTTTCCTTGCTGCGAGCCTTTGTAGATTTTGCTCGGGGAACTACCTCATCGGCAGCGATATCCTTCTGTTCTTTCTTCTCCTTCGCAATCGGCAATTCTGGTACTGCATCTGCTGGCCCTTCTGGTTCAACTTTTGGAGGAGCTGAAGCAATCGGAGTCGCAAGTGAAGATTGCTGTGCCTTTGCTCGCCTGCCACCGCGTCCGCCTCCTCCCCTTCCGCCACGTCTGCTGGGAGGTTTCTCCACTCCCGGCTCAGCGGGATCCTTTCCGTGATTCCCTCTTTTCCCAGAGCTTGGCGTAGGTGTGTTATTCTCTGTCTCTGGACCAGCTTCGCCGAACGTTGGGGCCGCCGCCCGTCGAGGTCGGCCAGTATCAGTGACAGCGGGAGTTTCCACTTCCTCACCTTCGTATTCGGGCCGAACACCAAGATCTGACATGAGGGCGTTTGATTTTGGATTCCTGGTAGCAGGAGCCCTTTTTCCACGTCTTCGAACATATTTTCTGTTCAATTTGGCCTTATACTTGAATTCCTGCTTTGTGAAGTAGTAATGATTGATGCATGCCTGGAAGTCCCGGCCTGGAAGATATTCCGCAATTTTGCCCCACTTTTTGGGATGCTCTAAAAATGCTTCCGTAAAAATCTTTTGTTCCTCGGGGGTGAAATTGTCCGGCGTCGGGTGGAACGCGAAAACTTCATATGCAGCAGAAGGGTCTACGGTGTGGTTCGTATCCTTGAAGATAAAGGCTTGTTTCTCGTGTTCGTCGAACATATCTGGGATAAGCGCTTCTTTAGACGTATCCGGCCTTGCGGGCCCTTCTTTTTCGCGTCGACGTGCTTGCTCTTCCCGCGCAGTAATGGTAGATGCGATCAGCGCATTTTGGAAGTCAAGCTCGCTGTTAAGTTTGTAACCTCTTCGTCCTTCGGCGGTGGTGCTTGGAGTAGTAGCCGTTCCCGTAGCCGACGGCGGGGTGGGTGGACCTGGGGTGGTTGTCTTTTCTTGTCTACTCGTGCGATCTAGTTCCTCCACGGCAATCCTCCAAGGCTTATAATACTTAGCATACTCCCGTCGTAGCTCCTGATGATGGAGAGCTATTTCTTTACGCTGCTTGGCTAGCTCCCCGCGAAGAGCCTCTCTCAACCGGTCATGCGTCTGGATCGTTTCCTGATAAGCCTCTAGGTCAGAAAACGGAGTGGGTGGCCCAGATTGGAGGAAGGGAAGGTTATCGACTGATGGAACTTCGAGAGACGGGGCAGTGTGAGCCTGGGCCACTGGTGACGAGGGCTGCGGGATTTCAATTCCTTGGGCCTCCTTTGCTGACACTGGAATGACAGCTGGAGGTTGGTCCGGCCTTTCGACCTCAATCGCTGCATCTGGCAGGTCCATATAGGTTGGGGCAACCCCCTCGGCTATGATACCCAGCATTTGAATTTGTAACAGTAAGTCAACTATAACGGGATCATGAAGGGTTGGAGGTGGCATTTCGGATGTCAACGCTTGCATTTCCTTTGCAAATCGCTTCTCTCCCTCATTGAAGTCTTCTTCATCCAAGTCGTCTTCCTCGTCTGTTTCTTCACCACTGGATTGTCCAAACATGAGAGGAGTAGCAACTTGGTCCGCTATCGACGAAATTGAGGCACGTGGTGCGTGATCTTCCGAAGACACGGTCGCAGCTGCTCGGACGACATTGTTTTCAGCGTGGCTCGGAGGACGGTCGGTTCGCTCAGCAACTGGTGACGACTTGGAATCTTCCCGATGGGGATAACGCTCAAGTTCGTGAGGTTTATAAGGGTCAGACGCGCCAAAAGACCACCCTCTGTCCTTGTCGTCAAATACGTCACGTTTGATAGGTGATACTGAATTCATGATCGAAGGTCCACGATTTGAATACCCTGGGCGAACCCATTGGTTACTGACTTTAGGGGCGTTCCTTGGCGCATTGGGTCGCTGGAGAGCCCGTGGTCCCGTGGGTACGCTTGCGAAAGAGATTCCGGGAGACGTCTTCGGTCCTGGTGACTTAAATGGGGCGGCTGACGGAACAGGGGGTGAACCAGACCTACGGGATAGTGAAATACTTCTTCCCATTGATTGTGAAGTAGGCGGGGATCCTGATGAGGAGCTAGGTCGGGGGCTAACCCGTACCCCGAGAGGCAATTCCTGAGTCCTCGCATCTGCCTGAAGCGATGATTGAAGTGAATCTCTTGCGCTAGATGCACTCGCGAAACCAGGACCATCGCGCGTAGTAATAGTCGGAGATCTAGATGAGGACGGAAAGTGCCGTGCAGGGCGCAGTGGCACCTCAGCTTTCCCTCGAGTATCCAGACCATGCGGACGGGAGACGCGGGTGTCGTGTGAATGTTCAAACTCCGACCTCTCAGCTCTTGGTCCAGTAGGCGGTAATATCCCAGTTGGTAACGAAGCGGAAACATCCATGTGTTCCTTTTCTGGCTTTGCGGTAGTCGATGCTGCAGTGGAGAGTTCATCAAATGGCCTGGATTTGGTGGACGAGGTAAAGGGAGAATCATCGGACGCTGGTTTGGGACTAATGATAGATCCGAAGGCAGGGACTTCTGGTGGAGATGGGGGAGAAGAGCTTTGTGAGATTGGCCGGTCCTTTGGTGCGTCTAAGCGAATTGTAGGATGTTCCTGTCGATCTGGCTCATGCCGAGAATCGCCCGTACTTTGTGCGGGGACTGCGGATTTCCTATTTGAATCATGGATTTCGGGGATGACAGTCCTTTTGGCACTGAGTATAGATGACGACGATGGCGTGGGCGATGCAGGTGGGATGGTCGCTAATGTTGCAGATGTACTTTTGGATTCGGTCCTAGCTAATAACATATCTTTTTTCCACAAGTCTGAGCGTTCAGAAGGCCGGTCTCTTTCTCTATCCTCTCGTTCCGATCGCCGATCATCTTCACGCCTATCGAACCGATCAGAGCGTTCCAAGTCCCTATCTCTATCGCGGTCACGGTCGCGATCACGTTCACGGTCGCGATCACGTTCACGATCCCTCCATGCATCCCTCGAACGGCTCCGTCGTCGGAACGAGTCGCGATCATCTAGAAAGCCCCGACCCCTACCCCGCTCACGGTCGCCACGACCTCGACCTCGCAGAGACGGGCCACGAAGAGGAGATGCATCCTGGACTCCACTCATGGAACCGACAGGCCCATCTCTGGAGTTGCGACGCATTCTTGGCGCATCGGAATCCCGAGGGCCAGGTTCTCTAGAATCGCGAAAGTCCCGTAGTGGAGGTGACCTCGATCTTCCACGGCCAAAAGGAACGCGGGCATCTCTAAAATCAAAACCGCGGTCTCTCCGGGACCAGTCTCTGTCGTTATCCCGTCTGAATGGAGGGAGACCATCTCGCAGATCCCGGGGATCATGATCCCTCTCACGATCTCGAAATTCGCCTCGTGCTAGGAAGCCCCTTCCTCTAGGACCGGAAGGGCCAAAGGGCGCACCCCTTGGCGGATCTATTAGAGCTTTTGGACCACGAGGGGGTTCCCTTCCCAGAGGTGTTGAATTGACATCGTCAGAAACACGAGGGCCAGAAGGGATATGCGAGGAGCCGTGAGGAGCGGAGGGACGGCGGTCGTTATACCGATGTGGTGATCGCTCTCGGGGCGGAAAGCGAGACGCCATGAAAGAAGTTGCCCATTCAACAAAGACCGCTCAAAAGAAACACGAAGTAAAGGGTGTTAGAGCGTAGCTGTCGCGTTGAATGGAGAGTTGTATGATTGCAAAGTGTCAGATCAAGCGTCGTTAAAACGTAGTCGCTCGTCGACGCTTTGGGAAATCCCGAGTAAGAAGCCCACGTGATCTTTAAAATAGCCAAGTCCGAAACCTTGGAAATCTACGGTGATAGCAAACCTTTCCCCTTTAAGACTAGTGGTGTAACTACTGGAGGTAGCATTGAACCTTTGTTCAACCCGTACGCTGTACGGAGTACACAGTAAACAATGAGATATTGGAAAATGGAACAACCAGCGCTGATGGTGAGATATAATGACAACAGATGAGAGAAAAAGAGAGATCCAAAGGTACGAGGCTAGTGAGGGCGATGGCACTTCACGCTGTATTCCGAGAGAGTGTTGGTTTTGCGAATGTGAGGAAAAACAGACGGACAAACACTTGATCGACAGCCAAGCAAGAGAAACCAATAGACTAGTTTGAGGAGCAGAGTTCTGGTTCCATGATTCAAAAGCTCGATGGTAACGAAGTAAGCATAATCCCACTACGAGAGGAGTTATGGGAGGAAGAAGGGGGAAGGGGGAAAATGGAAGAGGTTGATGATGGGGGAAAAATTGAGGCCTTGAAACGGCAATCGGGAAGACCGGCAGGCAAGAGACAGCAGGGGATGGGTCGGAGTGGCTCTCTTAGTAAAGCAGGGAGTTCGTTCTCTATCATTATTCATCCCCATGTCATACCGCAGGCTGCGCAACCTGGGGTCACATGAGGCCTGAACATTTCCTCTCAAGCGCTTCGAATGGATCTATGGAGGGATGCAGCATGCTAGGATATCAAGAAGAATCAACCAGTCACAGGCGTTGATGGGGAGTATTCAACAGGCACTGGCCCAAGTTTGAAGGAAATTAGGCAGTGGACCACGCATAATAACCTGGCGGCTATGGATTACGTTAAAACGATTGACCTTACATGTATTCCAACACTCGTCGGACAAACCAAAACGATACCGCGCAAACAAGGTGTCAAGTATCGATTGTGCACAACCCACCGGCCCAGGCTCGAGTGGGTCGGGTTAGTGCGCCTGTTGTCAGGCGTCTATTGGCTGGAGAATTAAAGACGGGCAGGGATCGCTGGGCCTGGCCAATGGGCCATTGGAGCTGCAACTAGACCGCTTTTGGGTTCGGAACAACTTGAGCTCCGATTCAAAAAAGTGCGGTCTCGTATTTCGGTTCCTCAATCTTTGAATTATTTCTATACATTTTCCTCCCTTTCTTTTCCTTTGTGTTCGCTAATTGCCAGGGGCTGTATGGAAGCTAGCGTCCGGAAAATTGGTGGCATGTTTTGTTCCGAGATTGTCGATAATCTGCCACTTTTCAATGCAGAAGGGTCCGCAAGCCAAAAAAAAAGCTGCTGGTATAGCAATTTTTCCCAGCCAATTGCAACAACCGATCCATTGGCAACTTTTCTCAGCGCCCATACAGAACATTGTACTCTGTGTAGTTCAACGCAGATACCATGACTTCGCAAGCTGCAGGACTTCCCCCCTCGGTCACAGATGCGGTGTTCGTCGCCTCCCAGCCCGTTCCTGAGGGTTCAAAACCGGTTGGGGGCATTGATTTCAACAAGCATGCCGGAAGGGATATTACTGTTGCGGAGTTGGTGGATGGCATGGCTTCCATGGGCTTCCAGGCCAGTGCGGTGGGCGACGCTGCGCAGATCATTAATGAGATGGTATGTACGTGCACACTGCATTCCGCCCCTCCTCACTACCCCTCCGAGGCCTCTCCCAACAAACTTCAAACGTCAATCTTCCAGCGCAACGCCGAGCCAGCCACTGCGGGACATGCCTATTTGTCTAACAGGGTGTTGGTTATCCCTATTTTAGAGAGCCTGGCGCGATCCGGAAACGGGCGAAAGGACCACTGTATTCCTAGGGTACACATCCAATCTTATATCATCTGGTCTACGGGAAACACTGCGTTACCTCGTCCAGCACAAACATGTCTCGGCCATTGTCACTACCGCGGGCGGAATAGAGGAAGATTTTATTAAATGTCTCGCTCCCACTTATCTCGGCTCCTTCGCGACTCCCGGTCCGTCGCTACGGGCCAAAGGCCTGAACCGCATCGGTAACCTGATCGTGCCGAACAGCAACTACTGTGTTTTCGAAGACTGGGTCGTGCCGATTCTCGATAAAATGTTGGAAGAACAGGAGGCGTCACGGGCGTCGACACCAGATGCCCCGCTCCACTGGACCCCGAGCAAGATCATCCACCGGCTCGGGAAGGAAATCAATAATGAAGATTCGGTCTACTACTGGGCGTACAAGAATGACATTCCCGTCTTCTGCCCTGCACTGACCGATGGCAGCCTGGGGGACATGATGTATTTTCACACGTTCAAGTCCTCGCCGCTGCAGCTCCGTGTCGACATCGTGGAAGACGTGCGGAAGATCAACACGATCGCTGTACGGGCCAAACGGGCTGGGATGATTATTCTAGGTGGCGGCCTGGTAAAGCACCATATTGCCAATGCCTGCTTGATGCGCAACGGGGCGGAGAGCGCGGTGTATATCAACACGGCGCAGGAGTTTGATGGGAGCGACGCTGGCGCACGACCGGACGAAGCTGTGTCGTGGGGGAAGATCAAACCGGATGCAAAGAGTGTGAAGGTAGTTATTCATTCATTTTTATTCCTTTTTATTCCTACTTTGTTCCTTTGTTCTTCCCCTTTTTTTCCCTTGCCGTAGGGCCGAACCCCGGCCTCAACGAAAGATCACCGAAACAATTCTAAAACTTACTTGCTGTAGTTTTCTGAGCTGACCATTCAATTTTCGATGGTAATAGGTCTACGCCGAAGCGACAGTGGCATTCCCCCTTATTGTTGCGGCGACATTTGCAAGAGCTTAGGAGCAACCTGGGAATTAGAAGGGTGTTTGGTTGCAAAAGTAATTTGTTTCACCCGACACATCGCCCCTTCAAGTACCTTCATGGCTTAAATAAATATATATATATGTAGAACCGCTGTTGGTACATAGCACCCACCGAGCAGGAAATGACCTCTATGTTCAATGACGTTTTCAACGCTGGCAGAAGATGTGTTCAGATCGTTAAGTTGTGTATGTAGTTATGTATTTGATATCGATTGTTACTCTGATGCCTAGCTAGACCCTCCTTCAAATTCTTTTCCATTTGAATTAGACAACCAAGGATCTATCACAATCAGAAGCAAGGAAGCCAAACGATCGGAGAAGAAACCATGGCAAAAACTAAAATAAAAAATAACAATAAAAATAAATAAAATAAATAAAATAACATAAAATAAAAAAATAAAGGGCCAATGAGAAGCCACATATGTTGCGTCCTACGTGTTTCACGAAATGCGGACACGGGAGAAGATAAGCCTTCCTTGGAAGTCTCATGCAAGGAATGAATAATGCCAAGGATTTCAAAGGGCTGCGCGCTAGGGCTTTTAGAGACACTTACATATATTATTAATTAATTCTTGGTTAATGCATCCAAGAGGAAGGAAATCTTCGCATTGCATGGGTCTTGTTGGGGGAAGCGGCAGGCTAGGGGATCGCAAAGCGAGAGAGCTTTCAGCCTTGAAGGCGGTGTTGTCCTTTTGTTGTTTTTTGATGTTGATGTTTGTTGAATGAAGCCTGGGGTTTTGGGCGGTGTGACTCACGCAGGCTCCACCCGCGCAAGCAAAGCAGTGACAGACTCATCCGTACTGGCTGGCAGTCAGGGTTTGCGCCAACTCTGGTTTTATTATTATTTATTTTTTCCTCGTGAGCGAACAAGCGAAACATCTTCAGCGCACGAGCTACAATAAAACAAGAATAATATATAAGCCAGATGCTCTGGCGGGAAGCACAGTACGGAGTAACTCCATCGCAGAGGAGACAAACCTCTCAGCACAGGCAACAGCCAGCGAATGGTCCCAAAACAGTCCCTGTTGCTTGCTTGTGCTCCACTCTCCTCCAGGCTAAGTCTCCTAGCCAACTACTTAGCTAGGCCCCTAGGGAGATACATATGTACGCTGTCTATCTGTCCTCCCCACTCCCCGGCCCCAAGCTGGACCCTCCCATGGGTGGAGACCGAGGAATCTGGAGAAAAAGTAGCATATTCGGTAGTAATCAGTTATATATGTCATAATATGAAATAATAAGTACAGAACTTCGTACTATATGTTATTATTGAAAGCAGACATGGAGCAGAGTCTACTTACATGGGCGTGATGGATAATATAAGGCTGCAACAGCAGTTTGTTTCCAAGGAGTTTGCTGTCAACTTGTGTCAAAGCAAGCAAAACCTCAACTCTATCTCTGGCTCGAGCCCGTTGGTTGGTTTGCCACTGCCAGTCGGTGGGGTTAGTTAGTGTTAATATCCATGGCATGGGCCGGGGTGTAGTTACTTTAGCTCGTTGGAGGATTGTGGGTGATCCCTGATGACAAGTGATGAGCTTGGTTGACTTGCTGTGGCTTCTGCCTGTGCGAATAATAGTTAATACTTATACATACCAAGCTCACTTAGATGATTGGTGGATGATTGGTGACTGGCTGAACGAACTCAGCTCAGACAGAAGCTTTTGAACGTCCAACGAGGCTCAACTTTGCTCAAGGCAGCCGTGCCCTTTGAGGTTGAATAAATATATAGTTACACACCAGCACAGCGTCACTCGTCGTTTTTATATGGTCTTTAGTGGCAGGAGTTCCAAAAGAGAGATATTGAACACCAGACTTCCAGAGACGAAGAAGAAGAAGAAGAAGAAGAAGTACATGTACTTAAACTCATAGCTTTTCTTGCTCGTTCTTCGAAAAGTGAGGCTTGCAGAGTTGCTGTCCTCCGGCCAATCACGCGCGGGTTGGCCAAATCTCGGTGTGGTCTCGTCTTCTGGTCTTCTCGTCTCTGCTTCAGCTTGCGGCTTCAACTTCAACCTCTTCTCACCCCGACATCTCTTCATCTTTTCATCTCTTCTTCTATCCCCCTCGCCCCATTCACCACCATCCACACTGCTCCTCTTACTCCTCCTTGTCCCCCCAGCCTGTTCGTTTCCTGTTGGCTTGAATCTGTCTCTCACTGCTGCTGCTGCTGCTGCTGCCGCCGCCCTAGCTTGGGCTTGGCCTCTTATCTTCCCTCCCTCAGAACCGTTGGCGATTTCTCTTGCCCGTGAACTTATATTATTTTGATTCGCTTGTTCATCGTTTTTGAGTCAGAGAGCTCCAACTAGGTGCTCACCTCATTTTTAGCCTCCCGTGTTGGTTGTTGTTAGTCATTATATCCGCTCTCAGTTGGCTTCCTGTTGTCTGATGCATATTGAAATACCCCGTAAACCCATCGCCAAAGCTAACTTGCTGAGCCGCACATCTTGATCTCTTTTGCACCCATCACAGTTTTTATTATTGATCTCTTCTTCTTTACTTCCAAATATCCCTTCTCTGGCAGCAGAAACCGCAGCCTGCCAAGTGATCGAACCCGTCAAGCTATGGATGTTGCCCCAGCGCTTCCCCACACTTCGCCCTCGCTCGAACCCTCCCAACAGTCTCGTTCTCCTTTTTCCTCGCAAGCCGTCATGCCTCCGTCTTCTCCTTTCCAATTCGCAACCACTACAGCCCCTCAGAGCACATCCGCCCCAGATCGACCGGCACAATCCCAAAATGTCGACCATTCCGCACACAATTTTTATCCCCCAACCGCTGCCTCCAGTCCTTCTCCCGATTCAGATCTTCAGTCAACTCCGCAGCAACCTTCGCAAGGGGACTCTATGGATACTACCTTAGACATTCCACAACCACAACCACAGCCACAAGCACAACTACAACCAGATGAGAGCTTCTCGAGCACTGTTCTCTCGGAGTCAACTGCTGAGCCTGAAGCAATTACCTCGGTCCCTGAAGTCATGGAAACTGAGCCAGCCCCAACCCCCGAAGTTGTCAATGATGCTGCTCTGCCAATTGTTAACTCATCTTCAACCGATGCTGAGCCTCCTACAACCACGGCTACTGAAGAAATCGTGCCCGCATCGAATGTGACGGGTGCGTTAGACAACGAGAATGACCCCCACGTAGAACCTTCATCGGAACAGCCCTCATCAGACCAGCCCTCGCCTCAAGATTCTGCTGATAGCCCGCCCGAACAGAATAACTCACAGGATGACCTCCAGAGCATTCCCCCAGACTCACCCAGCAGTGAGGAAGAACATGCTTACTGGGCTGATATAGAGCAGGACACTTCGTTCCCCGATGAAGGGGAAATCAAGGAAATTGAGTCTGGCGACGATCACAGTGCCTTGGATTGTAAGTATCTAACACCTTCGCTACCCTTCCAAGATACCTTGGGACCAAAAGAACCAGTCTACGAGACACACTGTAGCTTGCTAACTTGTTCAATGTAATCTGCTATCCAGATGATTATTGGGAAAAGACCTTCTATAGTGAACTTGATGACCCCGAGTATACACCCGCAGAGAAAGCCCGCCTCACCTGGAAATTCAAAGGCGTACGAGGCACGAAGGAAAAACCAAACCGTGCTACTATAATGAGATCACCAGCCGCCTTCATTGGTGGCCTTTACTGGAGAATAAAATTTTTCCCTAGAGGTAATAACGTAGAGTCTCTGAGCATATACGTTGAGTCTTCCCCCACCCCCCCTGAACAGGACAAAGATATCCCCGAGACCGAATTCAAAGTTTTCAAAGGTCCCCCAAATGCCGTACTGAGTGATTTGGTGCCGGAGGTTGATATAACTCTCCCAGCTACGGCTGACTCCTGTAGGGAGGCTCCAACAGCTCCAGCCTCCGCTTCTCAGGACGACGAGAAACAAGAACCTCCCGCTGCAGGTAATACCCAACATATACCTATAGAGGAGCCAACGAGTGAGCAGTCGAGAGAACTTCCACCATCTGAAGCATCCCAGGATTGGAGGGTATCGGCTCAAATAGGCGTCATCGTATACAATCCCAATGAACCTCGAACCGCTTACATGCAGTCCTCGTGTCACCAGTTTAACATAAATAACGTGGATTGGGGCTGGACAACTTTCCATGGCCCTTGGAACAAGATCCATGTACGACAACGGGGCCAGAGGCAAGCTCTGCTTCAAAACGACACTCTCGCCTTCGATGCCTACATTCGAATTATCGACGATCCAACCCAGTCACTGTGGTGGCATTCAAGCGAATGTGAGCCTATCTGGGATAGTTTGAGCCTGACTGGTTATCGGCCCATGGGTGCCTCTAACGTGGAATATAGCTTTGAGGCTGCTGGTTTGGTATCGTGGCTTCTCCTCGCACCTTTCCGGGAAATTATTCAGAGCGTGGACGTCCTGGAACATATCACCACACCAGGTGTTAGACCTAGACCATTGTGCGAGGCCTTGCAGAAGCTATTATGGGTTTTGCGGACACCACATCTACCGCAACTTTCAGTTGATACCGACTCGGTCACTAAAACGCTTCGAAATTTGGAGGAATTCTCAGGGGACGTGATGGAGTTTTGGGAGAGGTTTCGACGCTCACTTGAATTAGAACTGGAAGGGACTGATGCCTTTCAGAAGATGGCAAAAATATTTGACGGTGAGGCAACTGACGAGCAGCCTGACACCGTCAACTGTTTCCGCGGAGACTTCAACTCGAGAATTAAAATTTCGGCGGAAACTTCAAACAACGTGGAATCTGCCGTGAAACAGTATCTCAGCGACAAACCCGGAAAGTGGTCACTGCCTACTGTTCTCCATGTTGAGCTCTCTCGCCAGAAATTCGACAAGGCCAGCCGCCAATGGAAGTTTCTTTCGCGACGAGTTCGGTTAGATGAAGAACTCGATCTGTCGGATCTTGTTGTTGAGCCTCAATCTGGAAAATACAGCCTTTACGGGTTTGTGGTCTATAAGGGCGAGCGGACTTCTGCGCACTACTACAGTATCCTCCGTCCTGGTGGACCGGGATCGCGCTGGCTTGCGTTTGAAAATGAAGGCGACAGCAAGATCGAGTGTCTGACCACCAAGGCGGCGATTGACGCTCATGAAGGCATCTCACCCCACGACGAAATCGACGATCACAGGTCCAGACATGATGTTGCCGTTGTTGTCATGTATGTTCGAAATGACGTCCTGCCCCAGTTCCTGACTGGAAAAATCGAACCGTGGGATATTCCTGAGACAAGACAGTATTTTTTTGAATCTGGACATTTGCCATTCACTTCGTCGCCCTCGGTTGCCGTTGAGGTATATTCCCTCGGTGACCTCTCTCTGGTGGGCAATAACTTATTTGACATTTATGACTTGATGGATACTTCTAGATCCGTTGGTCGATTTCTACATTTTACCCTGCCAGCAAGGACAACAATTGCAGAGTTAAGAGACAAGCTAGCGCTGTGGCAGTCGAATGAGGATACAGAGGTGAAACCGCAAGATATCCGCCTGTGGCGGATTGGCCGTCCAAAATCGTGTTTCGCCCCCACCTCGCAGCTCACAGCTATTCAAGATCTCTCTCAATCCTTGGTGTGTTCTGAGATGGACGTTTTGCGCCTGTGGATGCACGTCCTGACTAAAGGTAAGCTGCGTATAGTTGTCACGTATAACGACCTGAGTGCGTTGAGGCGTTTCTCCATAACCAATTCTAACCGATTATTCTCAGATGGTGCAAAATTATTTGCTGTACCCAATCCACTAGCCCCTGCCGGCGCATTTGAAAATGAACAGGTCGCTGAGGAAATTGCAGAACCCGTGGATGAGTCGAGTAACCCTGTAGATGAATCTCCACTGGAAGGTCAGGATCCCCAGGAAGCCCAGGATGTCGACATTGCTGATTCAAACACCTCTACCGATCTGCTGCAAATGGAGGAAGGTAGTGATGCTACTATGATACCTTCTAGCCAGTCATCCGAAGGCGTACGAGTAGCCGATGAGACGGAGACACCGGGGCCCGAAACCTTGCTGCCCTCTGATAACAACAACTCATCCGATGGCACCCATCAGGATCTCAACAACCCCAGAGGCGAAGATGTTCAAATGACTGACGCAGAGCCCGACGCTAATACCTCGCAGCACCTGCAAACAGAGCCGATTGATGCAGAGGCAAATTCAGAGGACGTAAATATCTTCCAGGAAATTGCGATGGGAGCTGCCAACGAAGCATCCACCGTAACTGACCCAACTGCAGATCCGGTGGCGCAGGCGACCACACCAGAACGGTCGGGCGAATTTCAGGCCGGCGACGAAACTGGCTCAGCCGAACTTGCAAGTACTAATACCGAACATGTTTCTACGCCCGCTCCTTCTCGAGAAGACTCGGTCATGCAAGATGCTGCCCCTGGAAATCCATCGGACGTTTCAACCAACGAGAGCTCAGCCGCAGTTCCGATGACAGGGAACCCAGAGAACGACATCAATGAAATTGCTCCACTGCCACTGGAGAATCTAATTCATCCTCCTGTCCGGCTGACTGCCCAAGTATATTATTTTGTCCAGATATTTGACTTGGAGAAACAAGAATTCCGCTTTGCCGGCGTTTTCTTTGGTAAAAGAAGTAATTCCATTAAAGCTTCAGTTCGTGCCGCTCTTGGATGGCCGGATGATAAATCCTTCAACCTTTGGCATCGTGCTGATTGCATATCGATCTCGTCCATCTCCAGCAAGGAGAGATTTAACACAGTTTTAGCTACCGATCAAGATGGTGAATGTTTCATTGTTGAGGAGGTGTTACCAAAGTCACAGTATGTAATGTCCGACTGTTCATCTTTTAACATGTATTTCTTTCTTTTCTTGTCTTTTTTTTTTCTTTTTTTCTTTTTTTCTTTTTTTTTTTTCTTTTTCCTTTTTTCTTTTTTTTTTCTTTTTTCTTTTCTTTTCTTTTTCTTTGGCATTGCTAATGTTGCAAACTGTGACAGATGCACGAAAATTTCAGAAAGTGGTTCCTTCACCAGTCCCAGTTTGCTAGCTCAGTATCTTCGGGCTTTATCTCGGCGGCATCCAACGCAGTCTTTCACTGGCACGAAAACCATTGATGCTGTTTTTAATGGTGAGTATTATTCCGGGGAATTCAGTAAGGGATACTATCATGGCAAAGGTACTCACATATCAAACTTGGGTGCGACCTATACTGGCGATTTCGTCCTGGGACAACGCCATGGAAAAGGTGTCCTGGAGTCCCAATCCGGCGATACGTACGACGGGGATTGGTTCGAAGATCAGCAAAATGGGCAGGGAACGTTCATAGAACGCAGGACTGGGAACAAGTACGTTGGTGGCTTCCGCGCTGGCAAGCGCCATGGGAAGGGCATCAGTTACTGGGAAGTTGCCGCTGAAGAAATGGGCCTCTGCCAAATTTGCTACAGCGAGGATCAAGATGCACTATTTTACAGCTGTGGCCATGTCTGCGCATGTGTCAGTTGTGCCAAACGGGTTGACAAATGCCCCATATGCCGGAAGAAGGTCGCCAATATCGTGAAGATTTACCGCACTTAAATACGGCCTGGGGTGCTGGCCAGTCTTTTCTACCATCTCATGCCGATTTTGAGAATGTTCAGATGAATGATGCTTCTGGGAATGATGATCTCGCTCTTGTTTTTGCTTGACTCTTTTGGTTTCCTCTCGTCTTTCCGTTTCCTGTTCATTATCTTTTATTCTACCCCCCCCCCCCCCCCCCGGCCCGCTTAAGGTGACATTGATTGCCCGAGCGGCGACGACTTGGTTTCAGCTTGAGGGTTATGCCCGCCTCTGTTTACCTGCTCTGCTTCTTACCTGTTTATTTTGACGACTATGTGCCCGTTTTCGCGCGCCCTTCCACAGTTATTTTAGCGATGATCATTGTTAGCGAATCCCCTTCAAGATCTATATATCGTATCGTAATTCCCTAACCCGTCTTGTTTATCATTTTACCACTCTTGCTTGGTTTCGATCTCCACCTAAAATTCTAGATTCAGATACAGCTTCGTCATTGCTGATTTCGGTATTGTCGGTTCCTTGGAAGCGACCATTTTTGGATGAATATTGTTTCTATGTACATACACTAAGAGTAGAGCGAACTAGTTGTTAATTTGGAAAATGGCTTAAGTTGGAAAAAAGAACTTGGTTATAACTCAGCGTGGTTTGCGCCCCCTGATCTCTTTCCACAACAACATTAACCTAGTCAGTTGTCTGAATGCGAGAGTTTTCATCTAGATCATATTTTAAAACGGTGAAGAAAAATTCCGTTGACAGAAATGGATCTGACATGTGTGTAAAATGTGGCCCATGTACCCTCCGCGCCAGTGAGAATGAGCAATAGTGTCGCAATAGCACAGGCACGGATTATTAGAAATGATTAATATTATCGAAATACGTAACATCCAAATGAACATGGACTGTCTAAGGTATATGGCGCGGATACCACTATACATTTATCGATGACTGATACCCTATTTATTCCCCCCCCCCCCACCCCCCAAGGCCTGCTCCTTTGTGAGACCTTCTCTCCCTTGTTTCGTCTCTTCTTCAGCCCCCGTGAGCAGTGACCACGGACATCATTTTTTCTTGTTTTATCTCTTGGATTCTTTGGTTTTTTTTGGTTTCCCCTTCAGCACTGCCTTAGGGTTCAGCCCTTTTCTCCGCAGTTTATTTCGCTCAGCTCTTGCAATATATGTCGCATCTTCTTCCTCGTCAAAAGGTCCGAAAGGTTCGTTTTCAATCTGCTTCTCCTTCTCCTCGTCTATAATAGGAGCTCTGTCAACCACTTCCTCCGCCTCCTCGATTTCGGACTTGGATCCGTTTGTACTTGATTTCTCCGCCGATTTAGGACTGGGGCCCATTTTCTTCAGCTTGCAAACATAGAAGCCATCAACGTTTTCCCGATGAGGGTAGTAGCGCCTCGTGAGCGGCATTTTATCGTCAAACTTCTTTCCCATGTAACTCTTAAAGCCAGGGCTTCCAAAATTTCCCAAGCCAGTATCCACGATCTTGACATTAGGTCGCTTGCGGAGAGCATACTGTACAACCCCTTCGTTTTCTTCCACGGTCACACTGCAAGTAGAGTACACAATATATCCACCGGTTTTAGACGCGTGATCGGTCGAATCAATTGCCGCTAGGAGCAGTTGCTTTTGCATATGTGGCAGTGCAAGAAAATCACGTTCGGTCTTCGAGGTTTTGATGCTGGGATCCTTTGAAATGACACCCGTTCCCGAGCAAGGCGCGTCAAGTAAGATACGGTCGAAACCACCAAGGATCTTGGGAAAGGCTTCTCGCGCGTCGAGATTCGAGACGATTGTGTTCTTGCACCCGAGGCGGTGAATGTTGCCAATCAAACCTTTAGCACGGGGTTTACTTGCGTCATTTGCAAGAACACATCCGGTGTTTCGCATTAACGCTGATATGTACGTCGTTTTACCGCCGGGTGCAGCAGCCATATCGAGAACGCGCTCATTTGGCTGTGGCGCCAGTGCCATGACAGGAAGGAAAGATGATGCAGCTTGTAGGATGTAGTGGCCAGCAAGATATTCGGGAGTAGCACCTAATGGTACCGCAGATTCGAAGACCTGTAGCCCAACTTTGGACCATTTGCCTACCGGTTCAAGGACGACACCACGGTTAATCAAGGCTTGGGCGAGAGAGCGGCGGTTGGTTCGTAGCGTATTTGTCCTAATAACAACTGGACGGGGAGATTCGTTTGCTTCGAAAAAGGCGAATGCTTCACGGGGAGTGAACAGGTTGAACAGTTTTTCAGCTAAGTATGGAGTGTAACCGTAATAGGTGCAAATGTCGGATATGAGAAGGTTGGTATAGTCTGCTCGGGACTTGCTAGGCCGCCCAAGTGTGGATAGATCACCAAGTATGCGAATTGTTTCTGTAATACGGCTCCGAAGAAGCTGGAGGTCGGGAGCCAGGCCGATCTGTTTCTGCGCTTGGTTGTCAATCCCGAAGACGTCCACACTATCACCCGCGATATTGGTCTGAATGGCAGACTCTTTAAGTTCTAACTCGGCATGTTGCCCTGTAGCTTCTGTTTCGAGATCTAGTTTCCTTGATAGTCCTTCAATATTGGCGGCGGTAAGCTTTTCCTCCGCATCAGAGATATCTTCGTCTTCCGAGAACATGGCCTCTCGAGGATGGTCCTCTTCCGAGTCAAACGCTGAATCCAAACCCCCATCGCTATCTGAATGTTGGGAATCCGATACCTGGTCATCTTCAATATCGCTGACATCGTCGAGATCTTCGAACTCATCCCCCGGCAGGTCCTCCGCACCACTATCGCTGGTACCTAGCTTCTCCAATTCAACAAGCTTCTTTTTATTATCTCTGACAGCAGGCTTCATTGCCTTGACAACATTTCTATCAAGAGAATTCCGTGGCCTGGAGTGTTTTTTATTCTCTGTGCGTCGTTTTTTCCCCTCATGAACAGTAGCATCGTCGAGATCTGAGGGCTTGCGCCGTTTCAGAGATGAAATCTTCGATTCGTCCAGGGCCGGGGGAGGGCCCTGTTTCTTCATCCGTCGTCCCACACCCATTTTCAACTAGGGATTGGTTTCTTTGGGCTGAAAGGGGAGTAGTAAATGGCTAAGAGCTTGGAGCTAGATTGGAAGGTGATGGTGAACGATCCACCGCTCCTTTTTGCATATCTTTTATATCTTTTTCCTTTTTTTTTCTGATCCGGCAAAATTAAATTTCAAGGCGCCGGAAAAACCGACCGGCGAAATATGCCGTATTTGGATAGACATCCCAACCCATTGATTGATAAGGCTTAACTACATACAATATTCAATAGCACATTGCAATACTCCTCCTGTACGTTGCCTCTGATTTTGTTCGCACGGTCGCTTTCTAAACTGAAGCTGAGACACACATTATTACTTGAGCTGGCCCTTTCGTGCCAACCAACCCTCCACTGATAGGCCAGCAACTACGCTTGGGAGGGCCCATAGTAAAATACCGCACATCATGGCAGAGCTTACTTTTACCAAATCGTTCCTCGCGGCACTCGATACGCGGCCCGTGAAGCTTCCTGGTGATTATGTCTTCGACCCCAGCAGCTTCTCGGCTCCACACCCGGTAAGAGAAAACAACTAGCCAAGAATCAGTGATCAGATCCCTAAAACCTGACCGATGCCTCTGTTATCCCTCAGTACACCCTGCCCCGCCTCTCTGATTTCCACCCCCCGATGCCCAAGAAAAGAAAACAAACGGCGACTCCAGGGTCATCAAAGTCAATAACCATTCACTTGAAGTCAGCCAGAAATCCGACTCTACATGTGACGCTGGATAATTGCGCCATATCTTCAACTACAGTCAAGGAACTTCGGGAAACCGTCCAAGAGAGGGTCCAGACGGCAGACAGTGAGAAGAAGCCTAGCCGTGTGCCTCTGGATAAGATAAAGATATTATGGAAGAAGAAGCCTGTGCAAGGACAGACAATAGCGGATATTCTAGGAAGCGATTCTACCGCACTCTCGGGGGGAAAGGAGATCGAGCTGGGTGTCATGATTCTCGGTGGAGCTACACTTGCCCCTGTAACTCCCAAGGCGGAGGAAAATGTCCTCTTGAAAGAACCGTCCGAATCACTTCCTGCTCAGGGTCCGGTGGAAAACCACCCAAGTACCGCGCAGGATGTTCTGTCGACTGAGGAGTTCTGGGACGATCTAGAGTCCTTTATGACGTCTAAAGTGAAGGACCCGGCTCAGGCATCGCAGATTAAATCCATGTTTAGAAAAGCGTGGACTTCCTCCCAGTAGCTTATGTCTATAAAATATTTAGTTCGCCTTGGTGCGAATGTATTAGCTTTTGTTTACTGTGAGATCCCGATCTCGTTACGGCTGGTATGGTTATGACGTAGAACGCATGTGGAGCATTTCACATTCATATATATGTATATATTAATTACTTCGCTCCGAGAGGAAAGCAACGATGGTGTGATTTGAAGTGCCTTTGAGCGGTGGCGGGAATACAAATAGAAAATATGTTAATACACAGAAGATAACAACAGAATATAAAGTTTCGCTTACCCTGTCATCAAATATACAATCGCATAAAAAGAAAGAAAAAGAAAAAGAAGGAACGAAGCAGGATGTAAACACCACAACGCTTCCCTGACAGTTGATAGAGGGTATTTAGGTATCGTCAGGAGGCATGAAGTATAGGCGGATATTACATATGGCGGCCATCTGAGTTATTTTCAATAGTGTCCAAGAAAATGTGCAAACGCGCCGGGGCCAAAAAGGCAGTCAGAAGACGGAAGCGGGAGGGGGAAATAAAAGGGGGAAGGGGGAGAAGAGTGGGAGTAGCAAGACAAGGGACATGAAGTTTATGACAGCTGAGGTTGGACATACAATATAGAATGGGAACAAAGAAAAGAGCCGCGCGGAACATTGGTTATAACACTAGGGCTTACAGTCCCATTAAATTTGACCGTGAAACCCAAGCAACAAGCACCAAACAAGGCAACGAGACTGAGGGGACAAGAACTCCGAACCATTTATCATTATCTCGCGAAGACCTTAACCACTCCATCCCCACCCCCGCTCACAACCCATCGTCCATCTTGACTCCAAACTACAGAGCAAACACCCTCTCCTCGCAGAAGTCGATGACTGGTAATCTCCTGCGCACAATTCCGCTTCTCTAGTGACCAGAAGCGTAGGCTTGCATCATGACCTGCAGAAACGAGCTCGCGACCATCTGGAGAGAGAGAGAGAGAGGAGATTGCAGCAGGGTGGGCGAGCATAGTGTAAGTGCATTGACCTGTGAAGAGTTAGTAAACCTTAAATTGGGAAATCCCGAAGCTGGCGACGAGATGATGAGATCGTTCATACCACTATTGGCATCAAAAAATCGAATATAACGGTCTTCATAGCCACTGATAACAACGCCTTCGACTCCACCACTAGTGCCAGTGGCCCCATGCACAATGGTTTCTTCTTCTGCCAAAGCTCTGTTGGGGTCCAAGTTCACCGTCCCATCAAACCCAACCGTGCTTGCCACTACAGAGTTAACGCCAGTCGCACGAGTCCCGTCGTAAGTTTCCAAGCTAGCCATCCCAACGATTTCTTCCCCAGATCGAGTGTCATAGATAATGATGGAGGCGTCCGCATATGAAACAACAAAGTTGACGCCAGCAAGTGACAAGGGGCTGATAGACGTAGGGGAGGGAGAATTGGACCGGATTATGTGATGAATCAACGTGTAGTGAAAGGGTGTTGCACTTGCAGTGCTTGGCTGCGGCGAGGAAGGGAAGTTTGAACCAGAGGAGATTGAATTTGCTCTTCGACTTCCCCCAACCCTTCTATTTCCAGCTTGTGGAGAGGCCAGTTGGGGTGGAGCACTCACAGCCCATATCAACACCCTCCCGTCGGAGCCTCCCGATGCAAGGATTATTCGATCGGGACCACCGGAATGGCTGCATTGATCGCCAAGGATAGATCCTGCAGTACCTGGAAGAACACACAAAGCCCACACCGAATCTGTATGTGTATCTAGAGAGGCTTTCGGGTCAACTCGACCCCTTTCCCACACTTTAACGCTTCCATCCTGACCGCCCGAGAATACCCAGCCATCTCCAAGAGCACGACCACCGCTCGAAAAGTTGGGAGCAGGAGGGCATGCTGCCAGGCAGGTGACTGGACCCGAATGCCCACGATGAGTGAAGTAACTCGTTATATCAAGGTCATTATTTGGACTGCTACTATGGGGCCCAAAGCTACCATAGGATGCTGGAATAATCCAACGCTTGATTGTTCCATCATCGCCGCATGTACATATTTCCGGTTCTGATGGGCTGCCCCCACCGGTAAAGATAACGGATCGAACAACATCTAGATGGCCGCGCAACGCGAATCGAACTTTGAAGTTCAACGCGTCAGCCATTAGTCCGCTCAAGGTACCTAGCTCACGAGAATCGGTCGTCCCTTCGCTGTGTCGCCTTCCTGAACTTTTCCTCCTATGAGATCCCGGTCCTCCTCTAGGCGGGGATTTTGGGGGAACAAAATTAGCCTTAGGGAAAACATCCGTATCAGGTCGATGATGTGCTCCGCTTGATGGGGATGTAACATTCACTGGAGGTTCATCAAAATTCCAGCCATCGGCATCATCGGATAAAGGTTCCCTGGGGACGGTGGGTTGAGGTGAAACAGAAGCGGGGACCTGCTTTCCATACGAGTCGAAAGTATGCGTAATTGATTCCACCTCTTCATCAGTAACAGGGGGATGATCAAAAGGGTCGTTCCGGCGATCCATGGGGATAGGATGTGGACGTTGCTGGTCGAATGGATGCCCTTCAAGTTGTTCTTGCTGGCTTTGATTCGACTGGGGTCGGCCAGCATTGAGATTTTCAGAATAACTAGACGCAAGGGGTTGATGTATCGACGGCTCGCGGACCATATTTACGTGATTTTGTTGCTGTTGCTGTTGTTGGTGTTGGATTTTCTGTTTTTGCTGGTGCTGATATTGATGTTGTACATATGCGTCTTCAAGGGACGGTCTCTGCATTTGGTGGTTTTGATACCCATGATCCGACATTTCCTGCTGGTCCAGTAATTCTGGAGGAGGATGGGAACCAGGGATTATATGATAGGCAACTTCCTGGGAACATTTTCCAAGATACATGCGAGACTTTTCACGTTCTGAGTCCTGACGGACATCTGGGTTGGACGAATTTTCAACGTTACGATTGGGGTCGATTTGGGCAATATTAGGTGCTGATCGTTCTATCGGGCTCATCAGATATGATCCAAACGGAAGTAATAGATTTTCAAGGGGAGAATATCATACGTTTTGGTAGCGCTTTGAGGTTTTCTTTGGCAAGCTCCTTTGAGTCCTTGGTCACGTCGACAGCCTCTCCTGCAGATAGGCTCTTGACTTTCTCCCGTTCTTTTTTCAAAGCAGCCTCAAGCATCTTGACATGTTTGCCTAACGTCTCGTGCATTCGCTTGCTAGTACGGGCATCGCCCTCTAATCTACCAATTCTCGACTTCATTTCAGCACGCTCAATCTCCCACGCATTTCGATCTCGCTCATGTCGGTGCCATTCAGTCTGTAGGAACCGCATCACACCTGTAGAATAGGGCGAGAGGTTAAAAGGAGGTGAGTAGAATTCATAAGAAATAGGTCGATTGACATCAACCAAACAATAATTGACCAGATCCCCTCCTGTCCCTAGAAGAAAGGAAGAAAGTAGTCTAGAGGAGAGAGCCCACCTTGCAACGTGTATTCCGTGCCCTGTTGATGGCCCATGTGAGCAGAAGCACCATCACTCCCTGCAGCCATTCCCCCGTTCCCAGCCATGGCAGATGACGGCTGCCAGGCCATTCAAGAGGTCCTCCAGTCCTGATAGGGCTAAATAGCTTGTTGTAAGCGTACACCCTTCTCCCTTTGACTTTTCCGTTTCTACAGGTATTTAAGAAAAAAGTCGCGGTGACAGTCAATTGCGTGGATACCAGGGACTAAGGGGCATGGAATTGCGCCGAGCGAACGAGCTCGTAGAAGGGGGGAAATAGGCGCAGGCGGATGCAATAGCAAACTAGCGCTATATAGATGGGGAAAGTAGGTAACGGAGGCGTGTGAAGATAGTTGTCCGTCGAGTGCCCGTGTCTCGTCTGTCGTTCGTCGTCGATTTTGAATCCGCGCTGGCTGAACAACTGAAACTGCGTCGTCCTTTTGCTTTTGCTTGCAGTCCAGCCACGCGAAGAGGAAAGGGTTGAGCTAGCCTGTTTGGGGGGCACGGTGACATGATTCTCCGGTCCGATATGGTCTTGGCCGGGGTACGGTACAATCCGTGGCTGCCGAAAGAGGAATAGCGGCCCAGCGAGCCGTTTTGGGTCGGAGAAAAATCATGCTATGTGTTAGGACTCGGTTACATGGATATCGGGGTGACAGCAGCTTCATATTAGGATGTAATATTACTGATTCTTGAAGAAGAGAACTAGATAGTAGAGAAGCAGGGAATGAGTATAAGACACTGCAGTGTCTATGAGTCACATAATGTGTACATAAGCATGTTCTAAGTTCTAGACCTTACACTCTGCCTTCTCACCTCTCTCATCTCTCTCCCAGAGTGATGAGATTATTATATTATACATGTGATATAGATAGTAAGATATACAGACAATTAGAGAATTAAAGTATACAGTAGTGAAAAAAAAAGAAATAATAGAAACAGTGAAATCAGTAGAACATATTCTATTCTATTCTGAGATTCTAGTGAGACACACTCTGTTTTAAAGTTTATATAAAGTAGCAGAAGTCTCTGATTCTACTTTTAAAACTTATAGCAGAACATACTCTGCTCTACTTCTTAATAAGATATACTTTATTCTATTGAGAATGAAGAGACTTATTATAGATTATTCTCATAATAGTAGTTAACACTGTAATATTATATCTGAAAAGAGTTAAGTATATCAGTATATACAGAATCTGCTTGTAAGATATCTGATACTGAGTTTATTACTGATAATTGTTAAGATCTTATTAAATAGCAGATGTAGAAGATATTAAGATATGACTGAGTATTAAAGAGATAGTTATAATTTATTTATTTATTAAATTAAAAACTATGAATTAGTTAATATACTAGATATTTCATTCAGTTCTCTCAGATGAGCTTGATGTTAAGTATCTCTTAAATATTATTATCATTATTCAGATCAGAGTGTAGAGTCTCTGAAAAAATATACTGATTATTAAGAATGAATAAGTAATGTAATTCTAGAAGTGAGAGATGAAATATATTATATATATATATCACGCTCCCAGCCGCGCCAAGATCTTATTGCGGTTTCACACAGCTTATCACTTTCATGCAGATGATTTCATTCTGTTTAAATCAGTTTTCAATCACTCTATAATATTATTCAGATATATTATAGAAAGATCTGATTAATAAATATAAGAACTCTGCTTCTATATAAGATTAGTAGATTACTTTTTCTTGATAGTGAGATACTGCTAAGATATCACTTCAGCTATTCTTGTTTATGAAATAAGAGAAGAGTATTTACTCATTATCTATATAGAATAGCTAAATACTGACTTCTTATAAAAGAAGTTAGTAATTTGTTTTTTTTCTTCTACTGAAATATATATAAGAGTTACTGTATATTTTATATAATCTTCTTAATATACTAAGTATTATATCTGTGATATTCTTATAATAACTCTGTAGTCTATAAGCTTGCTATTTAAGTAAAATAGTTAAGCTTACTTATACAGCTTTTTAAATAACTATTTCTATATAATATTACTGACTAGTCACTACTTCAGTTCTATTATATTATAATTTAAATTACTTAATCTGATTATAAGTTTAAATCAGTTAAGCTCTAATAAGACTGATATAGTCTTATATATCTACACTGAAACTGACCTGATCTCACTCTCTGAGAGAAATACTATATTATTCTCTAGAGTGTGTACATCTCTATCTCAGCAGAAATCTGAGATTTCTGAAACTACTGTATATTTTAATATAAGCTTTTTAACTGCTCTGTTATCACTGCAGTCTCTATATACTTATATCTAGACTGATCATGTAACCGTGTCTGAGACCAGAACTAGATTTTTTGATATTCTTATTACCAACTCGACTGATCTCATTACATAGTTTTAACATTAGATAGTAGTCTCATACTGTCTCAGTGAGACTTACTGTCTACTCTTGTCACATTTTTCAAATGAGACCATGATTTCCACTTCTCAATTTAAATTATTTTTATTACTTTAAATGACTTTAAATCTCATTTAAGTGTTATCAAAAAGCATTACTTTTTAAAAAATTAAAAATAGTCTAAAAAAAACCTTAAAATGTCTAAAAATAGTAACTTTATGTCAAGAATGAGACTAAATGAGATCAAATGAAATCACTTTCTCATTTTTTTCAAGTCATGGTTCCATTTTAAGATCTGATATATAGTCACTTTGCATGTTTTTTTGATAGCCAGTCTCAGCGGGATTCACGCTAAGAAATGTATGAGATCAGATCAAATGAGATCAAACGTGAAATTCATGATTCTGATGACCAGTCTACTTACATCTATTATAAATATAGAGAGATCAAGATTGAAGATTCTTTAAGATATAAGAGAAATATATTATCTGAATTTCACAGCTTTATCTGTACTCTGAAACAGAAATTCTGTCTTAATCTGTGTCAGTATAATACTTATAAGATATAAGTAATATACACTGCTAATCTTCTTAAAGACATCTCTGTAACTACTTAAATTATTAAGAAGAGAGAGCTTAAGTGTATTAATACTATTATAACTTAAGAAGAATTCAAGAACTTTCTACTGAATTAAATTAAAGATTACTATAACTGCAGTTTCATAGTAGTATAGTAATTCAACTTATTATATTAATAAAATAATAAGAATTCTTTCAATTTCAATATAAGATTTAAAGAATATTAAGAGAAATTGACTGATAATTTGAATTAATTAAAAAATATAGCTTTATCTTACAAAGTTGATTTATAAGATATAGATAATAATATTATAATATCAGAGTTTATTAATTAATTACACTGAGCTTATTAATCTGATTTCTCAGATCTATTTAAATAATTAATTCTTTAAGAAAAAGATTAATAAGATCTCTTTTAAGTAATTAATAATAGAATCTAAACAGTGCTGTAACAGCTTCAGTGCAGAGAAAGTAAAGAAGAATTTCAAGTATTCTGATTCTTTACTTACTGTGAAGAAATATTAAAAAAGATTTGATAAAGATCTCTATTTTAACTGTGAAGCTGATAATTACTATATCAGTGATTGTAAGAAGCTGAAGAAGAAAAGAAACTAAGAAAATATCTTCTTAAAGTTAACTTCTCTTCTAATAAATATATCTGGAGAAGATAAAGAAGAGAAAGAAATAAAGAATTAATAATTCTCATATTTTCAAGTTTATATTATAATTACAATACATACTCTGAACAGAGAGATATCAGTGAAATATCTACTTAACTTCAGAATGAATGTTAATTTTATATTTTATTTCTTTTCTTTAATAAAGAATTGAAAGAAGATAGATTTATCAGATTATATAAAATTTACTGATGAAATAAAATACTATTATTTTAATATAATTCAAGTGAAGTATGTGATCACAGACTCAGAAGAAATCTTTAAGAAGAGTAGTCTACTTCTTTATACAGTTAATATTATAGATGAGAATATTATTCTAGATCTTCTATAATTAAGAGAAAACAATTCTCTCATTGACTAAGTCACTCAGATATGATAATACTATCTCACTAATAAATTATTATTATTATTATTCTTCAATTATAGATGTATGCAGTCAGAGACTATGACATCTACCTGAGAACTTTTAGTTCTCAGGGTTTTTCCTATATCTGTAAAGTTAACTATTATACATTCATCAAATTCAGATATGCAAAATCAGAAAATTCCAGCTCAGAATACAAAAACTGTTTACAAATTGCAGTATTTTAACATCTTCTGATACTTTGAAACCATTTGACAATATCATGACAAAGGAAAAGAGAACACAGTCTTAAAGATAGACACATTAAATAGATAGACAGAAAGAAATTAAAAGGAAAAGATAAAGTAAAGAAAGACTGTAACAAAACAAATTATTAAAAGATAGTATATAGCTGTTTTAACAGACTATATCTGATTGATTTCCTTCTCTTTATATTCAGATAATTCTGAATTTAGTCATTTTCTTGTAGCTGCTTGAGTTTCTGATAGAAAGTCTATTAAATATTTAATTCCTGTCTCAGTTGAGAATAAGAATCTCATATTTAATTGATTTAGATCATACTTCTCTTTCAATCTGACTCTGAGACTATTGTATAATGCACAGTGTATTACAATATACTCAGGATTCTCATTTGCATTGCAGAATGAGCATTCTATTGAGTTAAATCTATCATTAAATCTTTATATATAAGATTTGAAATAGCCATGTTCTAGTTTCAGCTGTATTATAGATGAGAATATTTTCTTTTTACATTTAATTGAACAAGATTTCCACTTGAGTTTTGTTTCAAATCTTGAATAATGTATACTCTTCTTTTATTTCTGCCAGCTTTCATTTCACTTGTCTAAACAAGATTCTTTTATTTTTCTCTTTATAAAAGACCAGGACACAACTTTTTGAATAGATCTGCTTAATTCTGCACTCTTTTTTGCAGCTGAATCAGTCAATTCATTGCCATGAATATTTATGTGAGCAGGAACTCAGTGTAAATGAATTATCAGCTTTGATGTTCTTCTCTTTTGAATTTTCAAAACAGAGTTTAAGATCAGTTCAAGATTCATTTGATTATTATGAATCTGACTATTTCTAAGTCTTTTTAAAGCAGCTTGACTATCAGAGAATATTCATATCTCTTTCAAACTATTTTCTCTTTTATGAGATTTTATTTCTATGAGTTTGAAAGCTTTCACTATTGCAAATAGTTCAGTATCAAAGACTTCAGATTCACAGCCTAGATTTCAGAAATCTGAGATAAAATTGATATTATCTTCAGTATAAGCAATGCCTGCATCTAATCTATTCAGATTCTCATTCTTTGAGTCATCTGAATAAATCAGAATAGAGTCTTTTATATTGATTGTAGAAATTCTCTTCAAATGCTGTTCATATTCTTTCTCTTTTGATAGTTCACTTATTTGTAAGTCTATAAGAGATTCAAGTTTTTCTCTCCAGAGAGATAACTTCTCATGATTCACTTTTTCAATATTTAAAGAAGAAAATTGATTTTTAATCAGAGAGTATAGTCTGTAAAGTTGAGAAGGCATTTTCTTTGAAGAATCATTTTCATTTCAATCAAGAAATCTATTCCAATTCAGTTCATTTCCAGAGTTAATTAATGGAAATGAACATAAGACTCTTTCTCTGATTATATGATTTGAGCTCATCTTTATAACTCTCAGAGCATAGTTCATACAGGCCTTTTCAAATCTAATAGCAGAAGAAGGAATTGAAGCTTCAATTTCCATTGCTTTAATAGAAGATGATTTGAATGCTCTCAGAATTCTTCTCCAGGCTCTGTTTTACAGACTTTGAAAGAGTTCAGTGAAATTCTCTTGATTATTTCATCAAACCTGAACTTCATAATCAGCTACTGATGTAATACAGGCTATATATAACTGTCTCATAGTCTGGAAGGATTAGATTGGCCGCCAGGACCATGAATTTCACATTTGGTCCCATTTGATCTGGTCTCATACATTTCTTGGCGTGAGTTCCATCAGGACCAAGCCTCAAAAAAATCTGAAAATGGACCATTTCTGAGAGAAATGGTGTGAAAAATGACCAGATTTAATTCAAGAACAGTGAAATGAGAGTAATTTTCCAGGATAAACTGTGAAAGATGATCATTCTTTCAAAATCAGAATAGAACTGAGACTGAAGATCAAAATCAGTCTCATTCAGTTCATTCAGTGATTGCTTATATAATCAGAATTTGATAATAATTATTAATAATACTCATGAAATAACTAAATACATTCTTGTGTAAGTTTATTCTTCACTTTCTTATGAAAACTACACTTCTCTGATATACTGTGATCAGAGGTATTAAACTGTCTGATAATTCCATGTTTTACAATCATAAGTTTCTTGATTGTTTCTCCTTGTAATTGTCTCTGATGATAGTGATAAATATCTCAACTTGAGTTAAACTTTCACTTCATTCTCATCTCTGTCAATGAAATTATCAGAATATCATATGTCATCAGTGTAATAGTTGAATATGTACTCTCAACAATTTTTCATAACTCTAGAATTGATTTGATGTGTAAATTTGTCAGATCATCTTGAAGATAGCAGTCAAATTCAGTTTTACAAGTATGTAGTTTTGCCTGATTTTCAGTTGTAATCAATGTATGTAAGTTCTGTTTCAAAGTTAGTATTATAGTTCTATATAATATGAAGTGTTATCAAAGATCATTACTTACTAGAGAATTGTATTTCACTGTCTTCACATCTTGAATATCTTCTTGTTCAAATCTCTGATAGTTGATATTATAGTAGTCTTGAGCTAATTTAACATATGAGTCTCATTTCTTCTCTGTTCAATCTTGAGAAGTGTAGATATTAACTTGATAAGAGAAATCTAGTAGAGCTGCTACAGCATAGTACTCTGTAAAAGATTGTTTCATTTTGCTGTAGTAATATATCAGTTTATTTCTTACAGTAATAATAGTCTGTGCTATAACATTATCTCAGACTGAATTTCTTTTTGAGTGATTTAACTGCTTCTTAAAATGAGTAAATAAACTGTTATACACTCATCAGACTGACTGCAGCATTGATGTATGAGTGATTGAGACTGTCTTTATTATCTTATAAAACTGAAACAGTAAATCAATCACATATTTCAACTGAGTTCACTTCATATCAGAAAGTTTCAATATCTGAATCTTTTTCTAATCAGAGTGTTACACTCAATGATCAATTATCTGATACAATCAAAGAGTCTGAACAGTCATCTCATATATTGAACTTTACTGTGTTCTAATATTCTATATCATATTCAGTGATGTGACTGATTTGTTTATTTATTGAATATCATGAAATCATTGTTATTATTTAGAAGAGATACAAATTATATTAGCAATGTTTCAAATCTATGATATTTAAATTATTAGTCAATCTATTCAAAATTAACAGTAGTGTTATCAAAAAGTGTTACTAAAAAGTAATATTAAAAAGTGTTATCAAAAAACATTATCTTTTACAAAGTATATGTAAAAGTTACTTAAGTAATCACTTTCATCTCATTCTCATTTCAAGAACCAGTCATCTCATTATTCTTCATCTCAATATTAAGATTCTTTATCAGTGTTTGCATCACAAGTTGAACCACATGAGTAATGCAGAGAATATGATCTTGTTTATTATTTCAGAAATGCAAAGCCAATTTTTACTTCAAGCTCTTCATTATAGTGTAGTTATTTGCAGCATTGTCAGTTATAATTATAAGAAGACTGAGACTAATATCTCAATAATTATTTTTAATCACAGTTATTAATATCTCTGCTATATAATTCTCAGTATGACTACTGATCAATAATTCAAATTCAATTAATGTCTCTCAATAAGTTCAGTTCTCATCAATGTAATAACATGTAACTCTTATAAATGTAAGATTGTTTGTACTAGTTTATACATTCACTGTGAGAGACACACTTCAATGATTCTTCAACTCTGATTCTAGATATTGTATATTAACTTTGTAGTGTGTCTTGAGATTGAACTGAAGACAGAATCAATGTGAAATATGAAGATTTGAATTAAGTATTTGAAGAAGTGTTCAGAATTTGAGATTTTTAATTGATTAAAGAGAAAGATTTAGAGATATACATATACAAAGTAATTATTCACAGAAGTTATCAGATGAGAGTTATGAAATCAGAGTACTGATACAGAGTCATTTTCACATGATTTTCTTTAAATTAGAAAGTTAGTGTTATTAAAAATCATTATCTGATAGAGCAACTTATCAGCTCAGTAGTAATTTTCTGATTATTTTTCTTTTATTGTCTGCATTCTGATGACTTCAGATGTCAGAAAATTCCTTCAGAATTATAATCAGTTTATAATGAATGTTTCTGAATAAAGTTGCAGTGATTATAGCAGAGAGATGACTCTTCAGTAATCTGCAATGCAATCTGTTGATAATTATTTCATAGTTCATCTCAATATTTGTATTGAGTTTTTTATAAATTTCATGACCTGGAATCAGATGTGAAGAATAAAGTGATTATTCATCATGATTGAAAGAGAGTATTCTGTATTAAATTGTAAATAACATAGACTTTGTGATTTACAGTGATTTCTTGAAGAGTTTGTAAATCTTCAATAGAAGTAAAAGAAGTGAATTCAGAAGATATGATAATAATTTAAGAAAGATAATAATTTATTTTCAATAACTGATCACTGATGTGTGTAAGAAGAATTAATATAAGAGAAAATAATCTTGTTTCTTAGCTTAGTTTTAATTTTAGCACTAACTCAGATTGAATATTATCAATGTATAAAAGTAAATAAATAATCTTGATTAATCTCTGTTATATTTCTTGAAATATATTAATATTGTAAAAGAGAGTGTTACTAAATTACATTATCAGATAATATCATTAAAAATATATTAATATTGTGAATATCAATGTTGAAAAAATGTTAATACTTATACATTGTAGTGATTTGTGAATCATGATAGTTAAATATATATATATATATATATATTGTTCCTGACTTGATTATAACTTGTACAATAATTTTTAAAAACTCAAAATTAATTTCAATTATTAATAATTATGAACTTATAACTAAACTAACTAATAGAAAAAGAAAAAAACTTTTTCTACTTATCATCTTTCTTCTCTTTCTTATTCTTCTTATTATTCTTTATAATTCACTTCTCATTCTTCTTCTCCTTCTTCTTCTCCTTATCTGAGATAATAATCATCTCAAAATCTTTCTTCACTGTCTTCTCAGAGAAGGGTTCTCACTGCTCTTCCTCAGCCAGGTCAACCTGTGTCTTAAAATCCCACATTTTCTGATCTGCTCTCTTGGGTTTCACTTCAGTAGTAAGCAGATTAACATGCTCAGAGAGCAGAGCTGTCTTCTCAATATTCTGAATTATGAAGTGCATTCAAGATCTGAATAAGATCTCAATCTTCTTCTTCTCTGTCAGCTTCTGCTAATCAATTAGAGAACAGAAGTATTATTAAAAATCATTATCTCTTAATAAATAAAAAACTTATTAGTTTTGACTTCTTTATCTCTCACTTCAATACTCTCTTAATCTTCTTCTGCTGCTGTTTATTTACAGTAATACTCTTCTTCTCTCTCTCTCTCTTCATCTTAATCTTAAATTATTCTCAGAACTTCTTCTGATCTCACTGCTACTGTATGAGACTCTTCACTATCTTCTTCTTCAATCTCTCATAGATGATGTCATTCATATTATTTCTATACTTAGTTCAGTCTAAATCTATCAGAAGTGTTACTTAAAATCATTATTATTCTACTCTCTTACAGAGTCTCTTCAAGGCATTATAACATGCCTTGCAATCTGTCTTCTCTTGCTTAAATGCCTTCTTCTTCTCTTTCTTCAATCTGTGACAGTGCTCACATGCCTTGGTGATCCGCAGAACTGCAGAATATTTGAAGAGAGATAACATGATTAGTTTTGATAAGTGTTGAAGAGAGATGAAGGCAGAAGAGGCAGTCAGAAATAATATGATAATGATAATGATGATGATAGTAATGATAATGATGATGATAATGATAATAATGATGATAATAGTGATGATAGTGATGATAATGATAATGATGATGATGATGATGATGATAATAATAATGATAATGAAAGAGAAAGTGCATTGAAATATATTACTGACTTATCAAATATAAAGAGACTTAAAGAAAATATTAACAGCTTTCAGTGATGTACAGAAACAGCTACAGTGTTATATAGTAACATCATCTTTATTCAATACATGCACTATTGATATTCTTTGTATACAGTTATTATATAATCTGTATCAGAGATATATGCAGAAAACAGATCTTTATTACTAGAATAAATGATTACAGCAATTCTCTGTTTTCATATTATAAAGATAAGTTATTCTTATTTCTTTCTTCTCTCTTTTCTCTTCTTCAATCAATCACTAATTTCAAGCTGATATGAAAACTATTAAAACACTCTCAGAAATCCTCAAATTGAAGAGTATAGACTAATCAAATTTCAAATGTAGAAGAAATTAAATTATCTTCTACAGATTCAATTACTTATTCTCTTTTAAATAAAAGAGCAGTTATGTCTTCTCTCTCCTCTTCAATCAAATGAAACATGGCCTGTGAAAAGTGAGTATCATGCCAGGTTATAATGATCAACACAGCCTCAGTACATAGAGCTGTATATACACAGTGCATGCTGAACTGAGAGACTGTATGAATTGTAAATCAGTGACAGCATTTCAGAGAGAGCTGTGTGATGTGAGAAAGCTGCAACTCTCAGCTACATGCACAGAGAGTGAATCACTGCAGTAAGTGCATGTGTATTGAAGTAATACTTTTTAATAATACTCAGTCTCTAATATAATGAAAATAGAGTCTCTCTGTGAGATTCATTTCTATCAGAAGTCAGAGAATCTTATATTTCTCAAGATCATCTTCACACATCTTGTCTGTGAAATTGATGAGAGAAATTATTAATTTCAGTGTTCTGCTCTTAATATCATTCAAATGATAGCAGAGTTCACTCTGATCACACTTTTTAAGTGTATATTTTCTAATTATTCACATTTATATAGATATATACTGATTATTTATTAGATAATATTAAGATAATGACTCATCACAGCTGTGTTATTCTCACTATAAGAGATACATGATTGATAATAAATATTGCAAAGACTCTGAGAAATGAGTATTTTAAGAATACTACAGCTCCGTGATCTTGATTTTTTTTTATTTTTTTTTTATTTTTTTCTTTTTCTTTTATTTTTATTTTTTTTATTTTTCTTTCTCTTTCTGTCTTTTTCTTTCTCTTCTTTTTTTCTTTCTCTTTTTTTTTTTTTTTATTGTGATTTTTTCTTGTTGTTTTATTTTTTATTTTTTTATTATTTTTTATATTTTACATTTTTTTTTTTTAATTAAAATGATATTAATTATAATCTATGTTTAAAAAAGTAATGATATTTAGTAACACTCTCTATTGAATTTTCAACAAATGAGCACTATGTTATGATATTATGTAAGTGAGAAATGATTTCATAATCTCATTTAATGTCATTTTCAATAATGAGATTAGAATGAAAATGTAACTAAGAATTCAAACATATTCTTTATCTGAGACTAGATTTTTATTTGAAAAGTGAATCTGAGATCTTTAATATTTGAAATAACAGGATTTGAGATCAATGTAATGAACACAAATCATGATCAGAAGTAATGCTTTTAGGCAATGTATTATTATTATTATTATTCTTCAATTATAGATGTATGCAGTCAGAGACTATGACATCTACCTGAGAATCTTTAGTTCTCAGGGTTTTTCCTATATCTATAGAGTCAACTATTATACATTTATCAATTTCAAATATGCAAAATCAGAAAATTCCAGCTCAGAATACAAAAACTGTTTACAAATTGCAGTATTTCAACACCTTCTGATAGTTTGAAATCATTTGAAAATATTATGACAAAAGAAAAGAGAACATAGTCTTAAAGATAGACACATTAAATAGATAGAGAAAAGAACAGAAGGAAACAAGTACAGTAAAGAAAGACTATAACAAAACAAAATTATTAAAAGATAATGTATAGCTGTTTTAACAGACTATATCTAGTCAATTTCCACCTCTTCATATTCAGATACTTCTGAATTCAGTCATTTTCTTGTAGCTGCTCTAGTTTCTGATAGAAAGTCTATTAAGTATTTAGTTCCTGTCTCAGTTGAGAATAGGAACCTCATATTTAATTGATTTAAATCATACTTCTTCTTTAATCTGACTCTGAGACTATTGTATAATGCACAATGCATTACAATATGCTCAGGATTTTCATTCACATTGCAGAATGAGCACTCTGTTGAATCAAATCTATCATCAAATCTTTGTATATAAGATTTGAAATAACCATGTTCTAGTTTCAGCTGAATTATAGATGAGAATATTTTCTTTTTACATTTAATTAAACAAGATTTCCACTTTGGTTTTATCTCAAATCTTGAATAATGTATACTCTTCTTTTGTTTCTGCCAGCTTTTATTTCACTTATTTAAACAAGATTCTTTTATCTTTCTCTTTATGAAAGACCAGGACACTGTTTTTTGAATAGATCTGCTTAATTCTGAACCCTTTTTTGCAGCTGAATCAGCCAATTCATTGTCATGAATATTCATATGAGCAGGAACTCAATGCAGATGAATTATCAGTTTTGATATTCTTCTCTTTTGAATTTTCAAAACAGAGTTTAAAATCAGTTCAAGATTCATTTAATCATTATGAATCTGACTATTTCTAAGTCTTTTTAAAGCAGCTTGACTATCAGAGAATATTCATGCCTCTTTCAAATCATTTTCTCTTTTATGAGATTTTATTTCAATGAGTTTGAAAGCTTTCACTATTGCAAATAGTTCAGCATCAAAGACTTCAGATTCACAGCCTAAATTTCAGAAATCTGAGATAAAATTAATATTATCTTCAGTATAAGCAATGCCTGCGCCTAATCTATTGAAATTCTCATTTTTTGAGCCATCTGAGTAGATCAGAATAGAGTCTTTTATATTAATTGTAGAGATCTTCTTCAAATGCTGTTCATATTCTCTCTCTTTAGATAGTTCACTTATTTGTAAGTCTATGAGAGATTTCAGCTTTTCTCTCCAGAGAGATATCTTCTCATGATCAATTTTCTCAACATTTAATGAAGAAAATTGATTCTTAATAACTGAACATAGTCTATACAGTTGAGAGGGCATTTTCTTTAAAGTATTATTCTCATTTCAATCAAGAAATCTATTTCAATCCAGTTCATTTCCTGAGTTAACTGATGAAAATGAAGAAGAGACTCTTTCTCTGATTATATAATTTGAGCTCATCTTCATGACTCTCAGAGCATAGTTCATACAGGCCTTTTCAAATTGAATAGCAGAAGATGGAATTGAAGCTTCAATTTTCATTGCTTTAATAGAAGATGACTTGAATGCCCTCAGAATTCTTCTCAAAGCTCTGTTTTGTAGACTTTGAAAGAGTTCAGTGAAGTTTCCTTGATTATTTCATCAAACTTGAACTTCATAATCAGCTACTGAGATAATACAGGCTATGTATAACTGTCTCATAGCCTGAAAGAATAGACCTCTCTCAGTATTTGATAGTCTGATTATACTATTCAGTAGTCTCTCTGCCTTGATAATTCTTTGTTGAATATGATATTTAAAATTCAGCTTGGAGTTTAACCATACTCCTAGTCATTTGACATTTAAACTGGGTTTAATCTCTTTATTCAAAAGAGTTAGACTTAGTTCTTTCTCATTAAACCTGAGAAAAAAGTGAATTAACTCAGTTTTATTCATATTAAATTGAATTAGATTAATATCTGCTCTAACAAAGATTTCCTTTGCTGCTTTCTCAATCACTTCTAAGTTCTCTTTGATTGTCTTTGAACTGTAGAGTAGATCAATATCATCTACATAACTTGGAGATCTCACTATTTTCATCTCTCTATTCTTGAATAGATATGCAGTGTATATTGCAAATAAAACAGATGAGATTGGAGATTCTTGTGATACTTCTATTTTTATCTCAGTTTTATCTTGTTTTCTTTCATCAAAGAATAGTTGTATAATTCTTTTAGACATGAAACAATTGACCCATTTTATTAGAGAAAGTGGCAGTTTTAACATCTTCAAAGTTTGAATCATCTTAGACTTTGACACATGATCAAATGCACCTTTTATATCAATAAAAACTGCAGTTGAGACCAGGCCTTCATGCTTTGCTACTTGAACATCATGAATAACTGAGAGAACAGTATCAATTACAGAACATTGTTTTCTATCTCTCATTTGTTCATTAAATAGAAGAGAATCACTAATAGAGCTTATAAAAGATAATCTAGTAGCTATTATCTTTTCTAGAATTTTTCTCAAACAGTTCAACAGAGATATTACTCTATATGACTTAGGAATTAAAGTCTTTCTATTAGGTTTTGTAAGAATTACTCCAGTAGCTTCTCTCCAGCATTCAGAATGATAATCATTTTTTAAGAGATTGAAAAAGAGCTCAAAATATTCATTCTTCAAGTAGGAATATGTGTTTTGAATAATTGAGTGATTAATTGAATCAGGCCCTGCAGCAGTTTTAATTGAACTTGAGAATATTGCTGACTCTAGTTCATCATATGTAAGCTCAGGCCATTCCCAGTTATTTTCATTAATATATTCATGAAATGACATATTCTCCTCTTCTAAATATGATGATGAGTTTTGAAAGAGAATTCTCATAAAAGCTTGACATTTTTCCTCAAAAGAATTTGCTGTATATAATTCATTCTGAAATTCATATTCTAAGATTGAAAGCTTTGCTACACTTCTTGTTTTAGTATAGTTGAAGGCTTTGAAAACTTCTTTTCCTTGTACTTCTTCAAGAAATTTGTTCCAGCAATCTGTTTTGGCTTTTTTAATATCTGAAAAATATTCATTTTGAATAGCTTTGAACTCTTCATCAGATATTAAGTGATTCTTCCAATCTCTCTTAGCAGTGGCTAATTGCTTTCTTTTAGAAGTGATATTCTTATTTCATCAAGGTTTGAAATACTCAGAAGACTTTTTCTTTGAAATATTTTCTTCAATACTTGTTAGAAGAATAGATGTAATCAGCTTTGCTCTATTCTCAAGCATTTCATTTGATATATCTTGACTTTGATTTCAATAGAGCTCACTCTGTCTTTCAGATTTCAGCTGTTTTACTCTTTCTTCAACTGCTTTTCAATCAGCTTTTTCAAAGTTATACTGATTAGAAAGAAGAGGATTTTCACTTCTTTGTTTTTCACTCAGTTCAATATCAAATTGAATGATCTCATGACTCAATTCTGAGGTTTCATTTGAATCAATAAACCAGTTTATAAGTCTTTTTTCAATTAGATTTTGTGACATGAAAGTTAGATCTATAATAGATTTCTGTTTCATGCCTTTTCTAAAGAATGTTTGTTGATCAGACTTGTTAACTAAATCTATTGAATGCTCAAAAGTTCATTTAATCAGTTTATCTGCTCTTACTGCTCTTATGCACTCTGAGTTCTATCAGAAATGATGTGCATTGAAGTCTTCTACAATTATAGAGTTTTTTAAGAGAGTTATATTCAAAAATTCTCTATCAATTGTCCAGGTATTGTTGTTTTCTTTCAATGATTTTTCATTATAGATATTTATAAGTTGAATAGTATCAAACTCATTATCTTTATCTATAATGTCACCCACTAGAATGTCAGAGTCAGATATGATATCAAATCTCAGATTAAATTGATATCTTGATCTTTTTCTCTCATAGATTGCTACTCTTGATTTTATCTCAGATTTTTCAGGAAGAAAGCAGTAATAGCTTGAATGAGAAATGATGTACTTTTGCTCAGTATCAAAATTGGGTTCTTGAAGAAGTACAAAGTCAACTTTTTATTCAAATGCAATCTGAAGACAAGAATAAATGCAATTTGAGTTTCTATCCACATTATTTTGAATAAATGTGATTTTTGAAGAGTTTTTAAACTTTTTTTGTTGTTTTTGTTGTACATTCATACTAAAAGAGAGTGAAGATATAGTAGAATCTAATCACTATCACCAGATAGTAGATTATAACTATTTTGAAAAGCAGGAATCTCAACTGCTTACATTCTATCTAGTTTATTATCAGAGTCATTTCTCAATTCTCTAATCTTAACAGGTGTTTGAGGATTCAAATTCTGTTTACATTTAGCTGGAGAATTGGAGTTTGAAGACCTAGATAGTTGAGAGTTTCTTCTTTTTGAGCTTGCAGTTGTGGATTTACTAGCTTGACTTTTCTCTTCAGTTTTAGATTCACTTTGAGCTTCATCTTTTCTCCAGTTCTTCTGAGTTCTTGGAGCAAATACACATTCTTTTGAGCTAGATGCATGTTTTTCTTTGCAATTGGAGCACTTAAGCAGAGTATGTTGACATATTTCATCTCTTTTTGAGCATGTTTCACATTTATACTCACTAGTTTTGTGATCTCTAGCACAGAATGCACATTTTGAGTCTCTGAAACAAGGGATTGCAAAGTATTCATATCTTTGACAGTTTGAACACTGTGTTTGAGCTTTGAGATTCATTCTTGAATCTTTGTATTCATGAACTCTCATTTTCAAACCTGCTACTCTTACTTCAGAGATTCTTGATTGTTCAAGTGTCTTTGTATATACTAGAACAGAGGCATTTCTTCTGCTCTGTCTGAACTTAATTGAATTAAGTCATACAGGCTCTTTTCTCAGTTGAATAGAATTATATTCTTCTAATTCATTTTTGAGAAGCAGCATTTCTTCCTCACAGTCAAAAATTTCAACTGGAATATCATGAAGAATGAATTTGTCTCACTTTTCATCTCTTTCAGATAGAATTGTTGTATTCAGTAGAGATTCTATTGCTGATTTTCAGAGATTCTCATTCTGAATGAGGAATTCTGCACTGAATTCAGGCATTGTAGTCAAAATAATAGAGTTTCCAAAGAAAGATGACTCAATTGAAGCTATGACTGGTTTTTGAACTTCAATATCAGTCATTAACTGAGAAAAGAACTGCTGGTTAATTTCATTTCTAATTCTGAAAATGAGATTTGAGTTTAGCTTGTTTTTTTGCAAGCTCTTCTGATTTGAGACTTTGAGAATAAGTCTTCTGTTTCTGGAGATTTGAAAGTTCTTCTCTTTTTGCATTTCTTTTTTTTCCTTTCTATGAACAGAGGTCTGAGAAATATTCTTCTCAGTTTTCTCAGAATTTTGAGAAGATTTTGAACTAGCAGGTTTGAAGACAGCAGATTCTGCTACTTGAGCATATATTTTCTTCTGATTTGAAGAAGAAGATGAAGAAGTAGAAGATGAAAAAGAGTCAGTGACTGTACTGGAAGATTTCAATGTTTTTTGAATTGTGTTTGAAATTCCAAGTTTGAACTTGATCACTTCTTGTAGTTGTCTAGCCTGAGTATGAAGAATTAACAGAACTTCTTCATTCTTCTCACTCAGACACTGTTTTCCAAGAATTTTGCTTGCTTTTTCCAGTTCCTGTATTTCAAGAACTTGTTGTTTCTCTATTTCTTCCTTCTTTCTTCTCTTTAGAATTTCAATCTCAGGAATGACATCTGGGAAGACATCTTTTTCCACATCAACTGAGTGTACTCTTGAACTCATTTTACTCACTGAATGAAAAGTTGGTCAGACTGTTTCAATTGAGAGATTTATCAGTATATTTTCAAATGAAAAGTTGGTGTCACGCTCCCGGCCGCGCCAAGGCCCTGTTGCGGTTCCACACGGCTCATTGCTTTCATGCGGATGATTCCATCCCGTCTGAACTGGTTTCCAACCACCCTATGACATCATTCGGATATATCATAGAAAGATCTGATTGATGAATATGAGAACCCCGCTTCTATACAAGGTCAGCAGATTACTCTTCCTTGGCAATGAGATGTCACTGAGATATCGCTCTGGCTATCCTCACTTGTGAAATGAGAGAAGGGTATCCACTCATTGTCTATATAGAATAGCTAGATGCTGGCTTCTCATTAAAGAAGTCAGTGATTTGTTTTGCTGCTACTGAAATATATACAAGAGTTACTGCATGTCTCATACAATCTTCTTAGTATACTAAGTATCATATCTGTGATATCCTTGCAATAACCCTGTAGTCTATAAGCTCACTATTTAAGCAAGATAGTCAAGCTCACTTATACAGCTTTCTAAACAACTATCTCTATATATTGCTGCTGACTAGTCACTGCTTCAGTTTCATCATATTACAATTCAAATCACTCAATCTGATTATAAGTTTAAATCAGTCAAGCTCTAACAGACTGATATAGTCTCATGCACTCATGCTGAGACTGACCTGATCTCACTCTCTGAGAGAAACACTACATCATCTTCTAGAGTGTGTACATCTCTATCTCAGCAGAAATCTGAGATTTCTGAAATCACTGTGCATTTTAACATGAGCTCTTCAATCACTCTGCTATCACTGCAGCCCCTACACACCTACATCTATCATGAAGATAGAGAGATTAAGATTGAAGATTCACTGAGATATAAGAGAAATATCTTATCTGAATTTCACAGCTTTATCTGTACTCTTGAATGAAAATTCTGCCTTAATCTGAGCCAGTATAATACTTATGAGATATAAGTAATATACACTGTCAACCTTCTTGAAGGCATCTCTGCAACTACTTGAGTTATCAAGAAGAGAGAGCTTAAGTGTATTAATACTATTATGACTTGAAAAGAATTTAAGAACTTTCTACTGAATCAAATCAAAGATCACTGCAATCATGACTTCACAGCAGTGCAGTGATTCAACTCATTATATTAATGAGATAATGAGAATTCTTTCAATTTCAATATAAGATTTGAAGAATATTGAAAGGAACTGACTGATGATTTGAATCAATTAAAAATACAGCTTTATCTTATAAAGCTGACTTATAAGGTGTGAATAATAATATTACAGTATCAGAGTTCATTAACTAATTATACTGAGCTTGTCAACCTGGCTTTCTGAATCTATTTAAATAATCAATTCTCTGAGAAAAAGGTTAATAAGACTTCTTCTAAGCAATCAATAACAGAATCTAAACAGCATCATAACAGCTTCAGTGCAGAGAAAGTAAAGAAGAATTCTAAGTATTCTGATTCTTCACTCACTGTGAAGAAATGTTAAAAAAGATTTGATAAAGATCTCTATTTCAACTGCAGAGCTGGTGATTACTATATCAGTGATTATAAGAAGCTGAAGAAGAGAAGAAACTGAGAAGATATCTTCTCAAAGTTAACTTCTCTTCTGACAAATGTATTTATGAAAGATAAAGAAGAGAAAGAAAAGAATTGATAATTCTCACATCTCTGAGTTCATGTTACAATCACAATGTATATCTCAAATGAGAAGATATCAGTGAGATATCTACTCAACTTCAGAGTGAATATTAACTTCATATTCTATTTCTTTTCTTTGATAAAGAGTTGAAAGAAGATAGGTTTATCAGACTATGTAAAATTTACAGATGAAACAAAATATTATTATTTTAGCATAATTTAAGCAAAGTGTGTGATCACAGACTTAGAAGAAATCTTTAAGAAGAGCAGTCTGCTTCTTCACACAGTTAATATCATAGATGAGAATGTCATTCTAGATCTTTTATAATTGAGAGAAAACAATTCTCTCATTGACTGAGTCACTCAGGCATGATGATATTATCTCACTGATAAAGAGACAGTGATAGAGAAATCTGAAGAGTTTCATCAGAAGAATCTTGAGAAAAAGATTGAGTCAATATACTGCATAGCAGATGATTGAGACTTGAGAACAGATGAAGAAGTCATCACTCTCACTGCAAGATTAGCAGCAGTATCTGTCATTGAAGACAGATATATATAACATCTCTTTACAGATTTTAAGAATGTCTTTTCAGAAAGAGAAGCAGTGAAGTTTCCTGATATTAAGATACAACACAAGATTTATCTTGAAGATAGTGCAATAGCATTATACAGGCCTCTTTATAACTTGTCTGTAAAGAAGTTGAATATTCTGTGCAAATATCTTGAAGAAGCATAATCAAAGAACTGAATACATTTATCAAAGAGTCTGACAGAGATGTCTATACTCTTTATGTCTAAGAAGAATGATAGACTATGCCTATGTATAGACTACAGAGGCCTCAATAAGGTGACAGTTAAGAATCACTATTCACTATCATTAATTGATAAGATGATTGATTGATTATCTGAAGCAAAGATATTCTCAAAGATTGATATATAGAATGTCTATCATAGAATCAGAGTTAACAAAGACAATGTTTGAAAAACAGTCTTTTATACTAAGTACAGTAATTTTGAATATCTTGTTTTATCTTTTAATCTCTGTAATGCTTCAGTCATCTTTCAGACCTATATAAATAAGACACTGTGAGGCCTTGTTGATATCTTCTGTATAGTATATCTGAACAACATTTTAATCTTCTTAAAATCAGAGAAAGAATATGATATTCATGTTCAAGAAGTGTTAAGTCACTTGAGATAGTATCAACTCTATACAAACACTGAAAAATGCTCATTCTACATGCAGAAGATTGATTTCTTAGATTATATTATTAAGATAAATGGCATTTCAATGAACAGAAGTCAAGTCTCTGTCATTGAGAACTGATCAATGCTGCAGACATACTGTGAGATGCAGATGTTTCTAGAATTTATGAATTTCTATAAATGATTTATCTATGCATATTCACAGATTACTGCTCTTCTTACAGATCTGTTAAAGAGAAGTGTGAAAGACAGAAAAACAGAATCATTTATTCTCACTCAAGATACTGTACAGGCATTTGCAGAATTGAAACAAGCTTTCACAGATGTCATAATACTGAATTACTTTAATCTTAACTTACTCAGTCAGTGTGAGACTGATGTATCTGAGAATGAGATCTGTGAAATCTTTTCACAGTTGACATCAAAGACCTTTCAATGTTGAAAGAATTAGAGAATAATCACTTCTGAAGAAACAGATAATGAATTGTCTGTAAGAGAAGACTTTTTCACAGAGTCTATAAGACACTGTAAATGAAGATCAGTAATCTTCTTCTTCAAGAAGTTATCACTCATGCAGAGAAGGTATAATATTCATAATCAGAAGATGTTAGTAATTATCAAATTCTTTAAGATCTGATAACATTATCTTCAGAATAGTAAGTACTCAGTGTAAGTTCTCACTGATTATACAAATCTGTATTACTTCTTGACAACAAAGAGCTTGACAGAATGTCAAGCCAGGTGAGCAGAGCTGCTTTCAGAGTATGATTTCTATATCTGATACTGTTCAGATCAGCTTAACCTCACTGACACACTGTCTAGACAGCCTGATTATAATATTATTAATGTGAAGAAGAATTCTATAAAAGAATCTCTGTTATCACTGCAGAAGAAGCTGGCTGCAGAGGATTGAGATTCTCTAAAGCTCAGAAATGACACTGAAGAGGCAGCTGTGCAACTCAGTATAGAAGATGAAAGAGAATCCAGGTTCTCACAGAGAACTGACACTGAAGATCATGAGCTTCTTATATCATATCTTATAATCATTGAATTGATAAAGAATGAAACAGTCTACAATCTTTCAACTTGACTACTTTTGAAATTCATTGATGAGTTATAGAAGAGGAACATCTCTACTACAGCTTGAATTCAGAAGTTGAAGAAGAAAGAATCTGATTTGAACTTGAAAGAGACAGGCTCTGAGTGAGGCAGTGTCACTAAGAAATCAAGTCACTGATAACTAGGAGAATGTGAACTTCTACTGCTGAATAATTCAGTCTTCATTTCTCATAGTAGAGTGATGTGCTAGGAGTTATTAAGAATTCATTATAATGATTCTCATACAGAGCACTTCAGATTAGAGAAGACTGAGAAGCTTCTAAAATGTAAATACACTTAAGACAAGCTTCAGACAGATGTCAAAGAGTATGTTAAAACTTGCAATGTCTGTCAAAGAATAAAGATCTCATAGTATAAGTAATACAGTGAGTTGATATCACTGCCTGTTTCAAAGAGCTTATGATAGAATTTATTAATGAATTTCATAGTTGATCTGCTGAAGTTAACAAGAGTCAAAGAATATGACTCAATTTTAGTCATTGTTAACTACTTCATGAAGATGATCAGATATATTTCTACTTATAAAAAGATTAAAGCCTCTGAATTGACTGATCTGTTTTTAGATATCATTATTTGTGATCACAGTGCTCTGAAATCATTGATAATAGATCAAGAATTTCTCTTTACTAGCAAGTACTGATTAGCTTTTTACTATCATCTTATAATAAGATATCTCCTCAGTATCACTTTTCATCTGCAGACTGATGATCAGACTGAACATCAGAATCAGACACTAGAACAGCATCTTCAAGTGTTCTATTTATATTATCAGAATGATTGACTCAAACATCTTCTGATTGCTGAATTCATATATAACAATGTAAAGAATGTAATCTTAAAGATATCTTCTTTCTATGCTTATTATGAATATAATTCTTTATTACTCAGTGATGTTGTGAACAATGTTTTAAAGAGAGAAATAGACAGTCAGAATGTCAGACAGATACAGAGAACAGAGTATTTCTCAGTATCAGAAGTAAAAGTGAGATTGAAACTTTTGAATAAAATTCATGAGAAGGCAGTGAAAAGTATTCATCATACTCAGAAGTAGCAGATGAAATACTACAATTGAAAACATCTTTCAATGAAGTTCTTGATAGAGAATTAAGTGCTATTTTTAGCAAAGAATATCAAGACAATAAGACTGTGTAAGAAGCTCAGTGAGTGATGACTAGAATCTTTCTCAGTAATAAGAGTGATGAGTAAGCAGACATATGAGTTGAAATTATTTATAGAATTGAAATCAATTCATTCTGTTTTTTACATTTTCTATTTGAAGCTCTATAAGTAATACTTCAGAGCAGAGCTGCCTCAGCTGAATGATATTGAGATTGAGAGTGATACTGAATATCTTATGAAGAAAATATTGAACAAGTGAACACATTACAGTAAGCTTCAATATCTTATTAAATGAGAAGATTATTCATCATCAGAGAATTTATAAGAACTGCTTGAGTATTTGAAAAATACTGAGAAAGAGATTGCAATCTATGAGACAGTTAGTAGAGACTGTTCTGTTACACATCAGAGACATTGAGTAAGAAATATCACTTGAGACTTCTCATTTTTCTCAAAGAGTTTTTTAGAGATGATCTCATGATGATAAGCTGATATCTTGTAGACTCTGTAGCACTCTTCTCCTATTTTCTTTCAAAGAATTTTTAGAAGTTTAATGAGACTACACAAGTGTAAAATTCCTGAAGCAGTTAATAAGAAAAGAAAGAGATATTTGAAATTAATAAAAAGATTAATATTAATCAATCTGCAGGCTGCTGCTAATTTAATGAGACTGCAGCCTGCTGAAAAAGTAAAAAGAGAGAATCTCAGAGTCTACTCATTAACAACTACACTCTCATTAAACTCATTCTTCATCATTGAAGTCTTCAGCATCAGTATCTTTATCTGCTGAGAAGTTAGCACTGCAGCACTGTAGAGAAGCATACTGCAGAAGAGTATGAGAGATGCTGAAAGTATTAACTTATTAACTTACAAAATATCTCAGTTATCTGCTTCAACTGAAGTGAGATTCTCTTCAATTAGTGATTAATCTTTATAACACTTTTAACAGCAGTGTCAGCTGATCTCTTCTTAAGATCAGTCATTCTGAGATGTTTTTTCATCTCAGAGACTCATGCTTTCATCTTCTTTTACAGATGAGTAAGAGAGATCTTCTCAGTCTTGATGAAATCTATCAATACTTGAAGCTCTGAGACTCTTGCTCTGTACTGCTTGAGTATCTAGACTTCTTATCAGAACTGACATGATATCTTTCTATGAGATGATACTTACAGAGAGACAGAAGTCATTATTACAGATACAATGAAAATAACAGAAGTGAGAGAAGAAACAGATGCATAAAATTCCCTTCTTCTTCAGCTGCTTAATACAGTATAGATAAGTAGCAGTGCTGATCAGAGACTGCACTGAAGCCTTCTCATAGAGAGAAGACAAAGAAATTATGAGATTCTGTGAACTCAACTCAGCAGTATTCTGAGCAGGGCTTGAGCATGCTGCAAGAGAGGAACTACAGATTGAGCTTCTCAGAGCCACTGTTCTCAGAATCAAGCCCTCTCTGAGTTCCTCTCTGAATGATCACACAGGGTCATACATCACTGTATTGACCGGGGGGGGGGGTGGCGTTGCAATGGCGGTGAGAGGGGTGAGAAACAGACTGGATATAGATGAACTGATCAGCAAAAGAGATAACATCTCACTGCAAGGCACAGCAACTATCATCACAGCTGCAAAAGAAGCAGGAGAAGAAGGAGATATAATAATGAAAGTGATGCTTCTGCAGCTCATTGATGCTACTGTCTTCATCTTCAACCTGGCTTTCTTGACAGTCACAGAGGCTGCCACTGCATCATGAAGACATTTGTTACTCACTAGAAAACATCAGAATAAGCTCTTGATTGTTCTTCAAGAATGATACTCTCATGCACTCACTATTGCAATTGAGAGGAAGAGAAGAAAAATGTTTCACAGAGAGAGAAATCTTTTCAAAAAATCCTGCTACTACTGTTAACTTTATCTCTAAAATACATCACTTTTGCAGAGAATTTCATATATAGAATGAAATATATTGAGAGATCTGTAAGTCACTTGTTAACTACATTTTCCACATTTTAAATTGATATATAAGAAACTCACTTATCATGTGTTTAGTTTGAATGATAATGAGAAAAGAAAGACCTACACAGTCAGCAGAAAAACTAATCTATTTCTTTGTATCACACACAGCACATACACTGTCAATTGATTAGTAATCATTACTATACAACAAAGATAATTTCTAATTCAGTAATCTTGAGAGTATAAAAACTATGCTCTTAAAGAAGAGAGTATTATCACACTCTCAGCTGTGCTAAGACTCTGTTGCAGTTTCACACAGCACATTGCTTTCATGTGAATGATTTCATTCTGTCTGAACTGGTTTTCAATCACTCTATGACATCATTCAGATATATCATAGAAAGATTCAATTGATAAATATAAGAACTCTGCTTCTATACAAGGTCAGCAGATTACTCTTTCTTGACAATGAGACACTGCTGAGGTATCACTTCAGCTATTCTCACTTGTGAAATGAGAGAAGAGTATTCACTCATTATTTATATAGAATAGCTAGATGCTGACTTCTCATCAAAGAAGTCAGTGATTCATTTTACTACTACTGAAATATACACAAGAGTTACTGCATGTCTTATACAATCTTCTTAGTATACTAAGTATCATATCTGTGATATTCTCACAATAACTCTGTAGCCTATGAGCTCGCTATTCAAGCAAGATAGTCAAGCTCACTTATACAGCTTTTCAAACAACTACTTCTACGTGTCACCGCTGACTAGTCATCACTTCGGTTCTGCCACGTTACAGTTGATCAGACTGTTTCAATTGAGAGGTTTATTAATCTATTTTCAAATGAAAAGTTGATCAGACTGTTTCAGTTGAGAGATTTATTAGTCTATTTTCAATTGAAAAGTTAGTCAGACTGTTTCAAAAGAAGAATGAAAGACTTTTGTGTATAAAATACCTGATTTTTTTTCACACTAGTTCAGTAACTAGGTTAGATTTTTGAAGAGAATCTAATAAACTAAAAGTGATTTTTAAGATAAATCAATAAAATCTTTACAAACTCTTTCTTGAAATACAGTGAGAAAAAGTATGATATCAATTGATAATAAATCAGATGATATGACAGTTTTTGAGAGAAAAACTGACAAAAAATAAGTCAATTTTTTGCAGAGAAATTGATTAAAACTATTCAATTTTATTCTAAATCATTCAATTCTTCTCACACAACAAGTGTGCAACTCAAATCAGTCAATAAAGAGTGTAAAAGAGAATTAAGTATTAATGAAAGCTCTTCAGTCACTGAAAAAGTAATTCTTACTTAAAAGAATATGAAATTATGACAGAAAACAACTCTGTTTTTAATTCTTTGTAAGAATATTGTATAAAACTCAGAGAAAAACACCTTACTTTTTCAAGAGAAGTAAAAAACTATTTCTAAGATCTTTTTTTTTACATTAACTACTGTAGAAGAATGAGATAGAAACTGCTAAGATATGCACTACTGTATACTCTCTATCAAGACTTTCTCTCTTCAGAGTCTTAATATTATAGAGAATATAAGTCTGTTTCTATATAATAATGTAAATATTGTCAGTGAGATGTAAAGAAACTGATTATTTATATCTTAAAATAGAAGACTTTGTCAATGATTATATCAATATAGAGTTAATTCTCAAATTTAATAGAAATCTAGTGTTGCTGTTCTCAATCTCTTACAGAATCTATTGAATATTGAGATATTAAAACTAGATTTAATATATCTCACTGTGCAGAGATCAAAGGCTCAGTCAGATCTTGAAATATACTGATTTTATAGTTGTTGATGTGCTGTTAACTCATTGTTCACTGATTATGTATTGAATGCTGTTGCTGAGGTATCTTTTTGTATCATTCTGCTGAGGATGGGCCAGATTGAGAGGGGTAGTACAAGAGTGAGACTTGGTGTTGAAGTCTAGATACACTGGCGACGGACCGTGAAGGTTGCACTTCAGAAGAGTCCATTGATTATGTGCTTGATATTATCGCCGAGGTATCTTTTTGTATTTTTCTGCCGGGGATGGGCCAGATTGGGAAGGGCGGTACGAGGGTGAGACTTGGCGTTGGTGTTTTGAAACATCAAAGATGGACAGGGTTTTCGTGGAGGTCGCTCCTCAGATATCTCCACAACTACAGGTCGGGGATCTTCCAAAATTGAGAAGATTGGTGCATGTGGCTAGGTCACTTCACCTTACAATTTGTATGGCACTCTGGCCCAGGGTTGTGGTGTGGTAGGGGAGAACGGGGGATAATCCCACACAGGAGCTTCGAACAACGTCCGGTTCACATTTGGCTGGATAACTCCACCACCACACAGGGTATGCGGTCGGCGATGGGGTCAGAATGCTCATATGATCGAGGGCTTTTCGATGGATCTATCGGCGGGTTCTTATTCGAAAAATCGAGCGAGTTCGTGGTGGAGCGGTTGTTTTAGGCAATGTGACAACTGTAAAGTTTGATCCTGGTCTCAGACACGGTCACACAGTCAGTCTAGAAAGAATAGACCTCTCTCTGTATTTAATAGTCTGATTATGTTGTTCAATAGCCTTTCTGCCTTGACAGTTCTTTGTTGAATGTGATATTTAAAGTTCAACTTGAAGTTTAACCATACTTCTAATTATTTGACATTTACACTGGGTTTAATCTCTCTATTTAAAAGAGATAGAGACAGTTCTCTCTCATTGAATCTAGGAAAGAAATGAATTAACTCAGTTTTATTCATATTAAATTGAATTTGATTGATATCTGCTCTAACAAAGATTTTCTTTGCAGCTTATTATTATTATTATTCTTCAATTATAGATGTATGCAGTCAGAGACTATGACATCTACCTGAGAATCTTTAGTTCTCAGAGTTTTTCCTATATCTATAGAGTCAACTATTATACATTTATCAATTTTAAATATGCAAAATCAGAAAATTCCAGCTCAGAATACAAAAACTGTTTATAAATTACAGTATTTCAACACCTTCTGATAGTTTGAAATCATTTGAAAATATTATGACAAAAGAAAAGAGAACATAGTCTTAAAAATAGACATATTAAATAGATAGAGAAAAGAACAGAAGAAAACAAGTACAGTAAAGAAAGCTATAGAACAAGATCTCTGCAGTTTACACCTTAAGCTATATACATATTTTAACATTCTATATAACTGACTGCCGCCTCTGTCCTCTCAGGCCCGCTCCAGGGGTTATCATTTCTTCTAAAGGGCCGCCGCCCAGCTAGCTCCTGTAACTAGCTTATTCATAAGTGAGATTCTCACTAAGAATAACATCAGAGCTACTCAATTCTAGTTAAGTGTCTAATCTTTCAGCTGTCAATCTCAGCATTTCAGTCTATCAATTAGCTGTCACAGTCTTGCTTATACTAATCACCTATTAAGAGCATCTAGGTCTCATCTCATCTAGATTCTTGCTAGGCTCAGAGTGTTCTAATCAGATAGTTTTTAAATCTTCTTCTCTGAAGGTGAGTGTCTAGAGTGAGAGAGATGAGACCTGGCCAGTTAAGCTTGACAATGATTCACTATTCTGCAGACACTCTAGACCTCAATCACTCTAGTACTGATCTAACTTGAAACACCTGAGGGGCTGTTAATCCTAAGATCAGTGAGAATTAGCGCCTGGGAACTCCTGGAATGGACATCTTAAGCTTGACAATGATTTGCTATAGTGCACCCGGGGGCCCCTGGTACTGTTTTATAACTTAACAGTGAAAGCTGTGATTAAGATGGCTCTCACAGGGTTCAAACCTGCCCTCTCTTGACATTCATTCCCTGGGGGGAAGGCCGCTAATTGGGGCTCCATGATAGCGTAGTTAATCACTACGCCACCGGGCCTCCTTTGCAGCTTCTTCAATCACTTTCAAATTCTCTTTGATAGTTTTTGAGCTGTAGACTAGACCAATATCATTCACATAACTCAGAGATCTCACTATTCTCATATTTCTATTCTTGAATAGATATGCAGTGTATATTGCAAATAAAATGAGTGAGATTGAAGATTCTTGTAGTACTTCTATTTTTATCTCAGTCTTGTCTTGTTTCATTTCATCAAAGAAAAGTTGTATAATTCTTTTAAACATAAAACAGTTAACTCATTTTATTAGAGAAAGTGGCAGTTTTAACATCTTCAATGTCTGAATTAGCTTTGACTTTGAAACATGATCAAATGCTTCCTGTATATTAATAAAAACTGCAGTTGAGACCAGATCTTCATACTTTGCTATTTGAATATCATGAACAACTGAGAGAACAATCTCACTAATAAAGAGACAGTGATAGAGAAATCTGAAGAGTTTCATCAGAAGAATCTTGAGAAAAAGATAGAGTTAATATATTATATAGCAGGTGATTAAGACTTAAGAATAAATGAAGAAGTTATCACTCTTACTATAAGATTAGCAGCAGTATCTGTTATTGAAGATGAATATATATAGACTGGCCGCTGAGATCATGAATTTCACATTTGATTTCATTTGATCTGGTCTCATACATTTCTTGGCGTGAATCCCGCTGGGACTGGCTATCAAAAAAACAGATAAAGTGACTATATATCAGATCTTAAAATGAAATCATGACTTGAAAAAAATGAGAAAGTGATCTCATTTGATTCCATTTAGTTCCATTCTTGGCATAAAGTTACTATTTTTAGACATTTTAAGGTTTTTTTTAGACTATTTTTAATTTTTTAAAAAGTAATGCTTTTTGATAACACTTAAATGAGATTTAAAGTCATTTAAAGCAATAAAAATAATTTAAATTGAGAAGAGGAAATCATGGTCCCATTTGAAAAATGTGACAAGAGTAGACAGTAAGTTCCACTGAGACAGTATAAAACTACTATCTAATGTTAAAACTGTGTAATGGGATCAGTTGAATTGGTAATGAAACTATCAAAAAATCTGGTCCTGGTTCCAGACACGGTCACACGGTCAGTCTAAATATATACAACATCTCTTTACAGATTATAAGAATGTCTTTTTAGAAAGAAAAGCAGCAAAGTTTCCTGATATTAAGATATAATATAAGATTTGTCTTAAAGACAGTGTAACAGTACTGTACAGATGACAATGAACCGCCCCACCACGAACTCGCTCGATTTTTCGAATAAGAACCCGCCGATAGATTCATCGAAAAGCCCTCGATCATACAAGCATTTGGACCCCATCGCCGACCGCATACCCCGTGTGGTGGTGGAGATATCCAGCCAAACGTGAACTAGACATTGTTCGAAACTCCTGTGTGGGATTATCCCCCATTCACCCCTACCACACCACAACCCCGGGCCAAAGTGCCATACAAATTGTAAGGTGAAGAGACCTAGCCATATGCATCAATCTTCTCGATTTTGGAAGATCCCTGATCTGTAGTTGTGGAGATATCTGAGGAGTGACCTCCGCGAAAACCCTGTCCACCTTTGATGTTTCAAAATATCAACACCAAGTCCCACCCTCGTACCGCCCTTCTCAATCTGGCCCATCCCCGGCAGAAAAATACAAAAAGATACCTCAGTGATAATATCAAGCACATAATCAAGAGACACTTCGGTCTGTCATCAGTGTATCTAGACTTCAACACCAAGTCTCACCCTTGTACTACCCCTCTCAATCTGGCTCATTCTCAGCAGAATAATACAAAAAGATATCTCAGCAACAGCATTCAATACATAATCAGCAGATAACAAGTTAACAGCATATTAACAACTATAAAATCAGTATATCTCAAGATCTGACTGAGTCTTTGATCTCTGTACAGTGAGATATATTAAATCTAGTTTTAATATCTTAATATTCAATAGATTCTGCAAGAGATTGAGAACAGTAATACTAGATTTCTATTGAAGTTGAGAATTAACTCTATATTAATATAATCATTGATAAAGTCTTCTATTTTAAGATATAAATAATCAGTTCCTCTACATTGTGCTGATAATATTTATATTATTATATAGAAACAGACTTATATTCTCTATAATATCAAGACTCTGAAGAGAGAAAGTCTTGATAGAGAGTATACAGTAGTACATATCTTAGCAGTTTCTATTTCATTCTTCTGCAGCAGTTAATATAAAAAAAAAGATCTTAGAAATAGTTTTTTACTTCTCTTGAAAAAGTAAGGTGTTTTTCTCTGGGTTTTATACAATATTCTTACAAAGAATAAAAAACAGAGCTGTTTTCTGTCATAATTTCATATTCTTTTAAGTAAGAATTACTTTTTCAGTGACTGAAGAGCTTTCATTAATACTTAATTCTTTTTTACACTCTTTATTAACTGATTTGAGTTGCACACTTGTTGTGTGAGAAGAATTGAATGATTTAGAATAAAATTGAATAGTTTTAATCAATTTCTCTGGAAAAAATTAATTTATTTTTTGTCAGTTTTTCTCTCAAAAACTGTCATATTATCTGATTTATTATCAATTGATATCATTAGACTGACTGTGTGACCGTGTCTGAGACCAGGATCAAACTTTACAGTTGTCATGTTGTCTAAAAGCATTACTTCTGATCATGATTTGTGTTCATTACATTGATCTCAAATCCTGTTATTTCAAATATTAAAGATCTCAGATTCACTTTTCAAATAAAAATCTAGTCTCAGATAAAGAATATATTTGAATTCTTAGTCACATTTTCATTCTGATCTCATTATTGAAAATGGCATTAAATGAGACTATGAAATCATTTCTCACTTATATAATATTATAACATAGTGCTCATTTGTTGAAAATTCAATAGAGAGTATTATCAAATATCATTACTTTTCTGAATACAGATTATAATTAATATCATTTTAATTAAAAAAAAAAATGTAAAATATAAAAAATAATAAAAAAATAAAAAATAAAACAATAAGAAAAAATCACAACAAAAAAAAAAAAAAAGAGAAAGAAAAAAAGAAGAGAAAGAAAAAGACAGAAAGAGAAAGAAAAATAAAAAAAAAAGAAAAGAAAAAGAAAAAAATAAAAAATAAAAATAAAAAAAAATCAAGATCACAGAGCTGCAGCATTCTCAAAATACTCACTTTTCAGAGTCTTTACAATATTCATTATTAACTGTATATCTCTCACAGTGAGAGTAACACAGCTGTGATGAGTTATTATCTTAACATCATCTAATAAATAATCAGTATATATCTATATAAATGTGAATAATTAGAAAATATACACTTAAAAAGTGTGATCAGAGTGAACTCTGCTATTACTTGAATAATATCAAGAACAGAATACTGAAATTGATGATTTCTCTCATCAATTTCATGAATAAGACATGTAAAGATGATCTTGAGAAATATAAGATTCTCTGACTTCTGATAGAAACAGATCTCACAGAGAGACTCTATTTTCATCATATTAGAGACTGAGTGTTATTAAAAAGCATTACTTTAATGCATATATACTTACTATGATAATTCATTCTCTGCACATGTAACTGAGAATTGTGACTTTCTCACACTGTATGACTCTCTCTGAGATACTGTTACTGGTTTGCAACTCATGCAGTCTCTCAGTTCAGTATATACTGTGTATATACAGTTCTGTGTGCTGAGACTGTGTTGATCATTATGACCTGACATGATACTCACTTTTCACAGGTTATGTTTTATTTGATTGAAAGAAGAGAAGAGAATGTGACTGCTGTTTTATTTAAGAGAGAATAAGTAATTGAATCTGTAGAAGATAATTTAATTTCTTCTATATTTGAAATTTAATTAGTCTATACTCTTCAATATAAGAATTTCTGAGAGTGTTTTAATAGTTTTCATATCAGCTTGAAATTAGTGATTGATTGAAGAAGAGAAAAGAGAGAAGAAAGAAATAAGAACAACTTATCTTTATAATATGAAAACAGAGAATTGCTGCAATTATTTATTCTAGTAATAAAGATCTGTTTTCTGCATGTATCTCTGATACAGATTATATAATAACTGTATATAAAGAATATCAATAGTGCATGTATTGAATGAAGATAATGTTATTATACAACACTGTAGCTGTTTTTATACATCACTGAAAGCTGTTAATATTTTCTTTAAGTCTCTTTATATTTGATAAGTCAGTAATATATTTCAATGCACTCTCTCTTTTATCATCATTATCATCATCATCATCATCATTATCATTATCATTATCATCATTATCATTATTATTACTATGACTATTATTATTATCATTATCATCATTATCATTATCATTATCATCATTATTATCATTATTATATTATTTCTGACTGTCTCTTCTGCCTTCACTCTTCTTCAACACTTACTGAAATTAATCATGTTATCTCTCTTTAAATATTCTGCGGTCCTGCAGATCATCAAGGCGTGTGAGTATCATCACAGATTGAAGAGAGAGAAGAAGAAGGTATTCAAGTGAGAGAAGACAGATTGTAAGACACATTATAATACCTTGAAGAGACTCTGTAAGAGAGTAGAATGATAACAATTTTAAGTAATACTTCTGATAGATTTAGACTGAACTAAGTATAGAAATAATGTGAATGACATCATCTATAAGAGATTGAAGAAGAAGACAGTGAAGAGTCTCATGCAGTAGCAGTGCGATCAGAAGAAGTTCTGAGAATAATTTGAGACTAAGATAAAGAGAGAGAGAGAGAAGAAGAGTATTACTGTAAATAAGCAGTGATAGAAGAAGATTGAGAGAGTGTTAAAGTGAGAGATAAAGAAGTCAAAACTGATAAGTTTTTTATTTATTAAGAGATAATGATTTTTGATAATACTTCTGTTCTCTAATTGATTAGCAGAAGCTGGCAGAGAAGAAGAGAATTGAGATCTTATTCAGATCTTAAATATGCTTCATGATTCAGAATATTGAGAAGGCAGCTCTGTTCTCTGAGCATGTCAATCTGCTTGTCACTGAGGTGAAACCTGAGACAGCAGATCAGGAAATGCGTGATTTTAAGGCACAGATTGACCTGGCTGAGAGAAAGCAGTGAGAACTCTTCTCTGAAAAGACAGCAGAGAGAGATTTTGAGATGATTATCATCTCAGATAAGAAGAAGAAGAAGAAGAAGAAGAATGAGAAGTGAATTATAAAGAATGATAAGAAGAATAAGAAAGAGAAGAAAGATGATGAGTAGAAAAAGTTTTTTTCTTTTTATATTAGTTAGTTTAGTTGTAAGTTCATAATTATTAATAATTGAAATTAATTTTGAGTTTTTAAAAATTATTGTACAAGTTGTAATCAAGTCAGGAACAATATATATATATATATATATATTTAACTATCATGATTCATAAATCACTATAATGTATAAGTATTAACATTTTTTCAACATTGATATTCATAATATTAATATATTTTTAATGATATTATCTGATAACACAATTTAGTAACACTCTCTTTCACAATATTAATATATTTCAAGAAATATGATAGAGATTAATCAAGATTGTTTATTTACTTTTATACATCAATGATATTCAATCTGAGTTAGTACTAAAATTATAACTAAGCTAAGAAACAAGATTATTTTCTCTTATATTAATTCTTCTTACACACATCAGTGATCAGTTATTGAAAATAAATTATCATCTTTCTTAAATTATTATTATATCTTCTGAATTCACTTCTTTTACTTCTATTGAAGATCTACAAACTCTTCAAGAAATCACTGTGAATTACAAAGTCTATGTTATTTATAATTTAACACAGAATACTCTCTTTCAATCATGATAAATAATCACTTCATTCTTCATATCTGATTTCAGGTCATGAAATTTATGAAAAACTCAACACAAATATTAAGATGAACTATGAAATAATTATCAATAGATTGTATTATAGATTATTGAAGAGTCATCTCTCTGCTACAATCACTGCAACTTCATTCAGAAATATTTATCATAAACTGATCATAGCTCTGAAGAAATTTTCTGACATCTGAAGTCATCAGAATGCAGACAATAAAAGAAAAATAATCAGAAAATTACTACTGAGCTGATAAGTTGCTCTATCAGATAACAATTTTTGATAACACTAACTTTCTAATTTGAAGAAAATCATGTAAAAATAACTCTGAATCAGTACTCTGATTTCACAACTCTCATCTGATAACTTCTGTGAATAATTACTTTGCATATGTATATCTCTGAATCTTTCTCTTTAATCAATTGAAAACTCTGAATTCTGAATACTTCTTCAAATGCTTAATTCAAATCTTCATATTCCACATCAATTCTGTCTTCAATTCAATCTTAAGATATACTATAAAGTTAATATACAATATCTAGAATCAGAGTTGAAGAATCATCAAAGAGTATCTCTCACAGTGAATGCATGAACTAGTATAAACAATCTTACATTTATAAGAGTTACATGTTATTATATTGATGAGAACTGAACTTATTAAGAGACATTAATTGAATTTAAATCATTGATCAGTAGTCATACTGAGAATTATATAACAAAGATATTAATAACTGTGATTAAAAATGACTATTAAGATAGTAGTCTCAGTCTTCTTACAATTATAACTGATAATACTGTGAATAACTACACTATGATGAAGAGCTTGAAGCAAAAATTGGCTTTGCATTTCTGAAATGATAAATAAGATCATATTCTCTACATTACTCATGTGATTCAACTTGTGATACAAACACTGATAAAGAATCTTAATATCAAGACAAAGAATAATAAGATGACTGATTCTTGAGATGAGAATGAGATGAAAGTGATTACTCAAGTAACTTTTACATTTACTTTACAAAAGATAATGTTTTTTGATAACACTTTTTAATATTGCTTTTTAATAACACTTTTTAATAATGCTACTGTTAATTTTGAATAGATTGACTAATAATTTAAATATCATAGCTTTAAAACATTGCTAATGTGATTCATACCTCTTCTAAACAATAATAACAATTCTATGATATTCAATAAATAAATAAATCAGTCACATCACTGAATATAATACAGAATGTTAGAATATGATGAAGTTTAACATATAAGATGACTATTCAGACTCTTCAATTATATCAGATGATTGATTATTGAGTGTAATACTCTGATCAGAAAAAGATTCAGATATTAATACTTTCTGATATGAAGTGAACTCAGTTGAAATATGTGATTGATTTACTGTTTCAGTTTTATAAGATAATAAAGATAGTCTCAATCACTTGTACATCAATGCTGCAGTCAGTCTGGTGAGTGTATAACAGTTTATTTACTCATCTTAAGAAGCAGTTGAATCACTTAAAAAGAAATTCAGTCTGGAATAATACTATAGTGCAGGCTATTGTTACTGTAAGAAATAAACTGGTATTATTATTATTATTATTCTTCCATTATACTCATATGCAAGCGGAGCTTATGATGAGTTCTTGCGTGATGTTAAATACAGGCCAAGTGTTGGTTATACAGGAGGAAATACAGGTGTTGAGACCACGCCAAGATAACAAGAACATAGGAAAATACAAAGGAGTGACAATTAGATACATGCGATAATAACTTCCCAGCTCAGGAACATAGAGCGATTCATTGGAGCGATTTGTACACCTCTGTATTTATTAGGAACCTGAGGTGCTTGAGTTCCGGATTTAATGTATCCCCTGCGGGTTTCGAACCCACGCGCCTTGGTTTCCCACGCCAAGGCGCTACCAGGTGGCCGCATTAACCATTCGGCCACCGGGGCGAAATAAACTGGTATATTACTACAGCAAAACAGAACAATCTTTTGCAGAGTACTATACTGTAGCAGCTCTACTAGATCTCTCTCATTAAGTTAATATCTACACTTCTCAAGATTGAACAGAGAAGAAACAAGACTCATATGTTAAATTAGCCTGAGACTACTATAATGTCAACTATCAGAGATTTGAACAAGCAGATGTTTGAGATGTGAAGACAGTGAAATACAATTCTCTAGTAAGTAATGATCTTTGATAACACTTCATATTACATAGAACTATAATACTAACTTTGAAACAGAACTTATATACATTGATTATAACTGAAAATCAGGCAAAACTACATGCTTGTAAAACTGAATTTGATCACTATCTTCAAGATGATCTGACAAATTTACATGTTAAATCAATTCTAGAGTTATGAAAAATTGTTGAGAGTACATATTCAACTGTTGCACTGATGATATGTGATATTCTGATAATTTCATTAACAGAGATGAGAATGAAGTGAAAGTTCAACTCAAGTCAAGATATTTATCACTATCACTGAGAATAATTATAAGAAGAAACAATCAAGAAACTCATGATTGTAAAACATGGAATTATCAGATAGTTTAATACCTCTGATCACAGTATATCAGAGAAGTGTAGTTTTCATGAGAAAGTGAAGAATAAACTTGCATAAGAATGTATTTAGTTGTTTCATGAGTATTATCAATAATCATTATCAAATTCTGATTATATAAGCAATCACTGAATGAACTGAATGAGACTGATTTTGATCTTCAGTCTCAGTCTTATTCTGATTTTGAAAGAATGATCATCTTTCACAGTTTATTCTGGAAAATTACTCTCATTTCACTGTTCTTGAATTAAATCTGGTCATTTTTCATGTCATTTCTCTCAGAAATGGTCCATTTTCAGATTTTTTTGAGGCTTGGTTCTGGTGAGACTCACGCCAAGAAATATATGAGACCAGACCAAATGGGACCAAATGTGAAATTCATGATCCCGGCGGCCAGTCTAAGTCTGACCAACTTTTCAATTGAAAACAGACTTAGAAATATCTCAATTGAAACAGTCTGATCAACTTTTCATTGAGTGAGAACAATGAGTTCAAAAATACACTTAGTTAATGTGGAAAAAGATGCTTTCTCAAATGTTATTTCTGAGATTGAAATTCTGAAGAGAAGAAAGAAAGAAGAAATAGAGAAACAACAAGTTCTTGAAATACAGAAACTTGAAAAAGTAAGCAAGATTCTTGAAAAGCAGTGTCTGAGTGAGATGAATGAAGAAGTTCTGTTAATTCTTCATGCTCAGACTAGACAACTACAGGAGATGATCAAGTTCAAACTTGAAATCTCAAACACAGTTCAAAAAACATTGAAAATTCCTAGTATAATCACTGACTCTTTATCTTGCTCTTCTTCATTCTTTTTTCCTACTTCTTCTTCTTCTTTGAATTAGAAGAAAATATATACTCAAGCAGCTGAATCTGCTGTCTCTAAACCTGCTGTCTCAAAACCTGCTCAAAATCCTGAGAAAACTGAGAAGAATACTGCTCATGTCTCTATTCATAGAAAAGTGGAAAAGAAAATGTAAAAAGAGAAAAACTTTCAAATCTTCAGAAATAGAAGACTTATTCTCAAAGTCTCAAATCAGAACATTCTGCAAAGAAACAAGCTAAACTCAAATCTCATTTTCAGAATCAGAAATGAAATTAATCAGCAGTTCTTTTCTCAGTTGATGACTGATATTAAAGTTCAAAAATCAGTTATAGCTTCAATTGAGTCATCATTCTTTGAAAACTTCATCATGCTGACTACAATGTCTGAATTCAGTGCTGAATTCCTTATTCAGAATGAGAATCTCTGAAAGTCAGCAGTAGAATCTTTGTTAAACACAACAATTCTATCTAAAAGAGATGAAAAGTGAGATAAATTCATTCTTCATGATATTTCAGTTGAAATTTTTGACTGTGATGAAGAAATGCTACTTCTCAAAAATGAATTGAAAGAATACAACTCTATTCAACTGAGAAAGAAGCCTGTATGACTAAATTCAATTGAGTTCAGACAAAGCAGGAGAAATGTCTCTGTTCTAGTATATATAAAAACACTTGAACAGTCAAAGATCTCTGAAGTAAGAGTAGCAGATTTGAAAATGAGAGTTCATGAATACAAAGACTCAAGAATGAATCTCAAAGCTTAAACACAGTGTTCAAACTGTCAAAGATATGAACACTTTGTAATCTCATATTTTAGAGACTCAAAATGTGCATTCTGTGCCAGAGATCATAAAACTAGTGAGCATAAATGTGAAACATGCTCAAAAAGAGATGAAATATGTTAACACACTCTGCTTAAGTGCTCTAATTGCAAAGAAAAACATGCATCTAGCTCAAAAGAATGTATGTTTACTTCTAGAACTCAAAAGAACTGGAGAAAAGATGAAGCTCAAAGTCAATCTAGAACTGAAGAGAAGAGTCAAGCTAGTAGACTTACAACTGCATAGACTGACTGTGTGACCGTGTCTGAGATCAGAATCAAACTTTACAGTTATCATATTGTCTAAAAGTATTACTTCTGATTATGATTTGTGTTCATTACATTGATCTCAAATCTCATTATTTTAAATATTAAAGATCTCAGATTCACTTTTCAAATAAAAATCTAGTCTCTGATAAAGAATATGTTTGAATTCTTAGTCACATTTTCATTCTGATCTCATTATTGAAAATGATATTAAATAAGATCATGAAATAATTTCTCATTTACATAATATTATAACATAGTGCTCATTTGTTGAAAATTCAATAGAGAGTATTATTAAATATCATTACTTTTCTGAATATAGATTATAATCAATATCATTTTAATTAAAAAAAAAATGTAAAATATAAAAAATAATAAAAAAACAAAAAATAAAACAACAAGAAAAAATCACAACAAAAAAAAAAAGATAAAGAAAAAAAGAAGAGAAAAAAAAAGAGAGATAGAAAGAGAAAGAAAAATAAAAAAAAAAGAAAAGAAAAAGAAAAAAATAAAAAATAAAAATAAAAAATAATTAAGATCACAGAGCTGCAGTATCTCTAAAATACTCACTTCTCAGAGTCTTTGCAATATTTATCATTAACTATGTATCTCTTACAGTGAGAATAACACAGCTGTGATAAGTCATTGTCTTAACATCATTTAACAAATAATCAGTATATATCTATATAAATGAGAATAATTAGAAAATATACACTTAAAAAGTGTGATCAGAGTGAACTCTGCTGTCACTTGAATAATATCAAGAATAGAACACTGAAATTGATAATTTCTCTCATCAATTTCATGAATAAGGTGTGTAAAGATTAGACTGGCCGCCGGGACTATGAATTTCACGTTTGATTCTATTTGGTCTGGTCCCATACATTTCTTGGCGTGAATCCCGCTGGGACTGGCTATCAAAAAAACAGGTAAAGTGACTATATATCAGATCTTAAAATGAAACCATGACTTGAAAAAAATGAGAAAGTAATCTCATTTGATCTCATTTAGTCCCATTCTTAGCATAAAGTTACTATTTTTAGACATGTTAAGGTTTTTTTAGACTATTTTTAATTTTTTAAAAAGTAACACTTTTTGGTAACACTCAAATGAGATTTAAAGTCATTTAAAGCAATAAAAATAATTTAAATTGAGAAGTGGAAATCATGGTCTCATTTGAAAAATGTGACAAGAGTAGACAGTAAGTCTCACTGAGACAGTATGAGACTACTATCTAATGTTAAAACTGTGTAATGGGATCAGTCGAATTGATAATGAAACTATCAAAAAATCTGGTCCTGGTCTCAGACACGGTCACACGGTCAGTCTAGTAAAGATGATCTTGAGAAATATAAGATTCTCTGACTTCTGATAGAAACAGATCTTACAGAGAGACTCTATTTTCATCATATCAGAGACTGAGTGTTATTAAAAAGTATTACTTCAATACACATGTACTTACTACAGTGATTTATTCTCTATACATATGACTGAGAGTTGTACCTTTTTCACACTGCATGACTCTCTCTGAGATGCTGCTGCTGATTTGCAATTTATACAGTCTCTCAGTTCAGCATGTGCTGTGTATATACAGTTCTGTATACTGAGACTGTGTTGATCATTATAATCTGATGTGGTACTTACTTTTCACAGGCCATGTTTCATTTGATTGAGAGGAGAGAGAGATGTGACTGCTGTTTTATTTAAGAGAGAGTGAGTAATTGAATCTGTAGAAGATAATTTAATTTCTTCTGTATTTAAAATTTAATTAGTCTATACTCTTTAATTTGAGAGTTTCTGAGAGTGTTTTAATAGTTTTCATACCAGCTTGAAATTAGTGATTGATTGAAGAAGAGAAAAGAGAGAAGAAAGAAATGAGAATAACTTATCTTTATAATATGAAAACAGAGAATTGCTGTAATTATTTATTCTAGCAATAAAGATCTGTTTTCTGTATATATTTCTGATACAGATTATATGATAACTGTATACAAAGAATATCAACAGTGTATGTATTGAATGAAGATAATATTACTATACAATACTGTAGCTGTTTCTGTACATCACTGAAAGCTGTAAATATTTTCTTTAAGTCTCTTTATATTTGATAAGTTAGTAATATATTTCAATGCACTTCTTCTTCTATTATTATCATCATTATCATCATCATCATTATCATCACTATCACTATTATTATTACTATCATTATCATTATCATTATTATTATTATTATATCATTTCTGACTGTCTCTTCTGTCTTTACTTCTCTTTAACACTCACTGAAATTAATTATATCATCTCTTTTCAAATATTCTGCGGTTCTGCAGACTATCAAGGTACATGAGTACTGTCACAGATTAAAGAAAGAGAAGAAGAAGATGTTCAAGTGAGAAGAGACAGATTGTAAGACATATTATAATGCCTTGAAGAGACTTCATAAGAAAGCAGAATAATAACAATTTCAAGTAACACTTCTGATAGATTTAGACTGAACTAAGTATAGAAATAATGCAGATGACATCATCTGTGAGAGATTGAAGCAGAAGACAGTGAAGAGTCTTATACAGTAGTAGTAAGATCAGAAGAAGTTCTGAGAATGATTTAAAATCAAGATGAAAAGAGAGAGAGAGAAGAAGAGTATTACTGTAAATAAGCAGTGACAGAAGAAGATTAACAAGATGTTAAAGTAGAAGATAAAGAAGTTAAAACTGATAAGTTTTTTATTTATTGAGAGATAATAATTTTTAATAATACTTCTGTTCTCTAATTAATTAGCAGAAGCTGATATAGAAGAAGAGAATTGAGGTCTTATTCAGATCTCAAATGCACTTCATAATTCACAATATTGAGAAGACTGTTCTGCTCTCTTAGCATGCTAATCTGCTTGCTACTGAAGTGAAACCTGAGACAGCAGATCAGAAAATGCGGGATTTTGAGACACAGATTGACCTGGCTGAGAGGAAGCAGCAGGAACCCTTCTCTGAGAAGACAGCAGAGAGAGATTTTAAGATGATTATTATCTCAGATTATGATTCAAAAGTTGCTTGAGTCAGCATATAATTACAGGTGTACACTGGCTTCTTATATATTATACACTAAATTAATTAGCGGCTGCTATGGCCTCTTTACACTTATAAGCAAGTTCAGAAGCAGCCGCGTTATTATTCAATGATTGTATATTCTTTCAAATCATCATACATTCTTCTGAATCACAAGATGAGGAGAAGAAGAAGAAGAAGAAGAATGAGAAGTGAATTGTGAAGAATGATAAGAAGAATGAGAAAGAGAAGAAGTAGATTTTTTTCTTTTTATATTAGTTAATTATAAGTTTAAGTTTTTAATTATTAATAATTAAAATTGATTTTAAGTTTTCAAAAATTACTGTACAAGTTGTAATCAAGTCAGGAATGATATATATATATATATATATTTAACTATCATGATTCACAAATCACTATAATGTATAAGTATCAACATTTTTTCAACATTGATATTCACAATATTAATATATTTTTAATGATATCATTTAATAATGTAATTTGATAACACTCTCTTTCACAATATTAATATATTTCAAGAAATATAACAGAGATTAATCAAGATTATTTATTTACTTTTATACATCAATGATATTCAATCTGAGTTAGTACTAAAATTATAACTAAGCTAAGAAACAAGATTATTTTCTCTTATATTAATTCTTCTTACACACATCAGTGATCAGTTATTGAAAATAAATTATTATCTTTCTTAAATTATTATTATATCTTCTGAATTCACTTCTTTCACTTCTTTTACTTCTATTGAAGATTTATAAACTCTTCAAGAAATCACTCTGAATTACAAAGTCTATGTTATTTACAATTCAACACAGAATGCTCTCTTTCAATTATAATAAATGACTACTTCATTCTTCACATCTGATTTCAGATCATGAAATTTATGAAAAACTTAATACAAATATTGAGATGAACTATAAAATAATTATCAACAGATTATATTGCAGATTACTAAAGAGTCATCTCTCTGCTATAATCACTGTAACTTCATTCAGAAACATTTATCATGAACTGATTATAACTCTGAAGAAATTTTCTGACATCTGAAGTCATCAGAATGCAGACAATAAAAGAAAAATAATCAGAAAATTACTACTGAGCTGATAAGTTACTCTACTAAGTAATGATTTTTGATAATGCTAACTTTCTAATTTGAAGAAAATCATATAAAAATGATCATATATTAGTACTCTGATTTTATAACTCTTATCTGATAACTTCTGTGAATAATTACTTTGTATATGTATATCTCTGAATCTTTCTCTTCAATCAATTGAAAACTCTGAATTCTGAACACTTCTTCAAATACTTAATTCAAATCTTCATATTTCACATTGATTCTGTCTTCAGTTCAATCTCAAGACACACTACAAATTTAATATATAATATCTAGAATCAGAGTTGAAGAATTATTAAAGAGTGTCTCTCACAGTGAATACATGAACTAGTACAAACAATCTTGTATTTATGAGAGTTATATGTTATTACATTGATGAGAACTGAACTTATTAGAAGACATTAATTAAATTTCAATCATTGATCAGTAGTCATACTTAGACTGGCCGCCGGGACCATGAATTTCACATTTGATCTCATTTGGTCTGGTCTCATACATTTCTTGATGTGAATCCCGCTGGGACTGGCTATCAAAAAACCATGCAAAGTGACTATATATCAGATCTTAAAATGAGACCATGACTTGAAAAAAATGAGAAAGTGGTCTCATTTGATTTCATTTAGTCTCATTCTTGGCATAAAGTTACTATTTTTAGACATTTTAAGGTTTTTTTAGACTATTTTTAATTTTTTAAAAAGTAATGCTTTTTGATAATACTTAAATGAGATTTAAAGTCATTTAAAGCAATAAAAATAATTTAAATTGAGAAGTAGAAATCATGATCTCATTTGAAAAATGTGACAAGAGTAGACAGTAAGTCTCACTGGGACAGTATGAGACTACTATCTAATAATAAAACTGTGTAATGGGATCAGTTGAATTGATAATGAGACTATTAAAAAATCTGGTCCTGCTCTCAGACACAGTCACACGGTCAGTCTAGTCATACTGAAAATTATATGACAGAGATATTAATGACTGTGATTAAAAATGACTATTAAGATAGTAGTCTCAGTCTTCTTACAATTACAACTGATAATGCTGTGAATAACTACACTATAATAAAGAGCTTGCAGTAAAAATTGACTTTGCATTTCTGAAATGATAAACAAGGTCATATTCTCTGCATTGCTCATGTGATTCAACTTGTGATATAAACACTGATAAAGAATCTTAACATCAAGATGAAGAATAATGAGATGGCTGATTCTTGGGATGAGAATGAGATTGTGGCGGGCTGCGCCCGATGAATCATATAGACTATTCTGTTACACTCCACAGATTCCACGTACGCTCCGATCCTCGGCCATTCTCGATCGCCGATCCTCGGCCGCCATGAACGCGTATGCTCCGATTCTCAGCCATGCTCAATCGCTGATCCTCAGCTGCTATGAACGCGTGTATATTCTTCCGCCCTGAAGCTCCATCACATACATGTATAAATATCTATCTTGATTACTGATTCTCGCACTTTCTCTTTCCTTTCTTCTTTAATGTTTTTATCTTTGTTATATAAGACCTATCAATATTATATTAATCTATTCAGTGTAGGCCTCTTACACTATAAAAACATTCATTGTCTTCTTATTAGAAAACAATTATTCATGCATTGTCTTCTCATCAGAAATGATTATTCATTGAGAGATATCTGAACATGTAATGACATGTAAGAAATAGAGAAACAGTTAAATAGTTAAGTGAATATCAAGTTCTCAGATAGAAGCTTACTCATCAGTCACTCTGGCCTCATAATAAGATCTTACAAGAGAATGTCAGTGAAAGACCTGAGAGTTCTGACACTCAGATGTATGAGATATTCATACAATTACACTTCTTCAGATTTCACAGATATCATACATCTGATGATTAATATAATCATGTCTAATGATAATATAGAATTCTTAAACACAAGTATAGATGCAGTGTCACAGTTAGACTGGCCGGCGGGACTATGAATTTCACATTTGGTTTCATTTGATCTGGTTTCATACATTTCTTGACGTGAGTCTCACCAGGATCAAGCCTTAAAAAAATCTGAAAATGAATCATTTCTGAGAGAAATGATGTGAAAAATGACCAGATTTAATTCAAGAACAGTGAAATGAGAGTAATTTTCCAGAATAAACTATGAAAGATGATCATTCTTTCAAAATCAGAATGAGACTGAGACTGAAGATCAAAATCAGTCTTATTCAGTTCATTCAGTGATTACTTATATAATCAGAATTTAGTAATGATTATTGATAATACTCATGAAACAACTAAATACATTCTTGTGCAAGTTTATTCTTCACTTTCTCATGAAAACTACACTTCTCTGATATACTGTGATCAGAGGTATTAAACTGTCTGATAATTCTATGTTTTATAATCATGAGTTTCTTGATTGTTTCTCCTTATAATTGTTCTCAGTGATAGTGATAAATATCTCAACTTGAGTTGAACTTTCACTTCATTCTCATCTCTGTCAATGAAATTATCAGAATATCATGTGTCATCAGTACAACAGTTGAATATATACTCTCAACAATTTTTCATAACTCTAGAATTGATTTGACATGTAAATTTGTCAGATCATCTTGAAGATAGTGATCAAATTCAGTTTTACAAGTATGTAGTTTTACCTGATTTTCAGTTGCAATCAATGTATATAAGTTCTGTTTCAAAGTTAGTATTATAGTTCTATGTAATATGAAGTATTATCAAAGATCATTACTTACTAGGAAATTGTATTTCACTGTCTTCACATCTTGAATATCTGCTCATTCAAATCTCTGATAGTTGACATTGTAGTAGTCTCAGACTAATTTGACATATGAGTCTTATTCCTTCTCTATTTAATCTTGAGAAGTGTAGATATTAACTCAACAGAAGAGATCTAGTAGAGCTGCTACAGTATAGTACTCTGCAAAACATTGTTCTATTTTGCTGTAGTAATATGCCAGTTTATCTCTTACAGCAATAATAGCCTGCACTATAACATCATCTCAGACTGAATTTCTTTTTAAGTGATTTAACTACTTCTCAAGATGAGTAAATAAACTGTTATACACTCACCAGACTGACTACAGCATTGATGTATGAGTGATTGAGACTGTCTTTATTATCTTATAAAACTGAAACAGTAAATCAATTATATATTTCAACTGAGTTCACTCTATATCAGAAAGTTTCAATATCTGAATCTTTTTCTGATCAGAGTGTTGTACTCAATAATCAATCATCTGATATAATTGAAGAGTCTGAACAGTCATCTTATATATTGAACTTCACTGTATTCTAACATTCTGTATCATATTCAGTGATATGACTGATTTGTTTATTTATTGAATATCATGAAATCATTGTTGTTGTTTAGAAGAGGTACAAATCACATTAGCAATGTTTTGAATCTATAATATTTAAATTATTAGTCAATCTATTCAAAATTAACAGTAGCATTATCAAAAAGTGTTATCAAAAAACAATATTAAAAAGTGTTGTTAAAAAACATTATCTTTTGCAAAGTGAATGCAAAAGTTACTTGAGTAATCACTTTTATCTCATTCTCATTTCAAGAATCAGTCATCTCATTATTCTTCATCTCAATGTTAAAATTCTTTATCAGTATTTACATCACAAGTTGAACCACATGAGCAATGCAGAAGATATGACCTTGTTTATCATTTCAGAAATGCAAAGCCAATTTTTGCTTCAAGCTCTTCATCATAGTGTAGTTATTCACAGCATTGTCAGTTGTAATTATAAGAAGACTGAGACTAATATTTCAATAGTCATTTTTAATCACAGTTATTAATATCTCTGTCATATAATTCTCAGTATGACTACTAATTAATGATTCAAATTCAATTAATGTCTCTTAATAAGTTCAGTTCTCATCAATGTAATAACATGTAACTCTCATAAATGCAAGATTGTTTGTACTAGTTCATGCATTCACTGTGAGAGACACTCTTCAATGATTCTTCAACTCTGATTCTAGATATTGTATATTGATTTTATAGTGTGTCTCAAGGTTGAACTGAAGACAGAATCAATGTGGAATATGAAGATTTGAATTAAGTATTTGAAGAAGTGTTCAGAATTCAGAGTTTTCAATTAATTGAAGAGAAAGATTCAGAGATATATATATACAAAGTAATTATTCACAGAAGTTATCAGATGAGAGTTATGAAATCAGAGTACTAGTACAGAGTCATTTTCACATAATTTTTTTCAAATTAGAAAGTTAGCATTATCAAAAATTGTTATCTGATAGAGTAACTTATCAGCTCAGTAGTAATTTTCTGATTATTTTTCTTTTGTTATCTGCATTCTGATGACTTCAGATGTCAGAAAATTTCTTCAGAGCTATGATCAGTTCATGATGAATGTTTCTGAATGAAGTTGCAGTGATTACAGTAAAGAGATGACTCTTCAGTAATCTGTAATACAATCTGTTGATACTTATTTCATAGTTCATCTCAATGTTTGTGTTGAGTTTTTCATAAATTTCATGGCCTGGAATCAGATGTGAAGAATGAAGTGATTATTTATCATAATTGAAAGAGAGCATTCTGTGTTGAATTATAAACAACATAGACTTTGTGATTCATAGTGATTTCTTGAAGAGTTTATGAATCTTCAATAGAAGTAAAAGAAGTGAAAGAAGTGAATTCAGAAGATATGATAATAATTTAAGAAAGATAACAATTTATTTTCAATAACTGATCACTGATGTGTGTAAGAAGAATTAATATAAGAGAAAATAATCTTATTTCTTAACTTAGTTATAATTTTAGTACTAATTCAGATTGAATATCATTGATGTATAAAAGTAAATAAACAATCTTGATTAATCTCTGTCATATTTCTTGAAATATATTAATATTGTGAAAGAGAGTGTTGCTAAATTACATTATCAGATGATATCATTAAAAATATATTAATATTGTGAATATCAATGTTGAAAAAATGTTGATACTTATATATTATAGTGATTTATGAATCATGATAGTTAAATATATATATATATATATATCATTCCTGACTTGATTACAACTTGTACAATAATTTTTGAAAACTTAAAATCAATTTTAATTATTAATAATTAAAAACTTAAACTTATAACTAATTAATATAAAAAGAAAAAAATCTACTTCTTCTCTTTCTCATTCTTCTTATCATTCTTCACAATTCACTTCTCATTCTTCTTCTTCTTCTTCTTCTTCTTCTTCTCCTTCTCCTCATCTGAGGTGATAATCATCTCAAAATCTCTCTTCACTGCCTTCTCAGAGAAGAGTTTCTGCTGCTTCTTCTCAGCCAGATCAATCTGCATCTCAAAATCCCACATTTCCTGATCTGCTGTCTCAGGTTCCACCTCAGTGATAAGCAGATTGACATGCTCAGAGAGCAGGGCTGTCTTCTCAATATTCTGAATCATGAAGTGCATTTGAGACCTGAACAAGGCCTCAATTCCCTTCTCCTCTATCAGCTTCTGCTAATCAATTAGAGAACAGAAGTGTTATCAAAAATCATTATCTCTCAATAAAAAACTTACCAGTTTTGACTTCTTTATCTCTTACTTTAATACCTTCTCAATCTTCTTCTATCACTGCTTATTTACAGTAACACTCTTCTTCTCTCTCTCTCTCTCCATCTTAGTCTCAAATCATTCTCAGAACTTCTTCTGGTCTCACTGCTGCTGCATGAGACTCTTCACTGTCTTCTTTTTCAATCTCTCACAGATAGTGTCATTCACATTATTTCTATACTTAGTTCAGTCTAAATCTATCAGAAGTATTACTTAAAATCATTATCATTCTACTCTCTTACAGAGCCTCTTCAAGGCATTATAACATGTCTTGTGATCTGTCTCTCTGTGCTTGAACATCTTCTTCTTCTCTCTCTTCAATCTGTGACAGTGCTCACGCGCCTTGATGATCCACAGGCTCACAGAATATTTGAAGAGAGATGACATAATTGATTTTGATAAGTGTTGAAGAGAGATGAAGGCAGGCAATGATATAATAGTGATAATAATGATGATGATGATGATAATGATGATAATAATGATAATGATAATAGTGATGATGATGATGATAATGATGATGATGATAATGATGATGATAATGATAATGATGATGATGATGATAATGAAAGAAAGAGTGCATCAGAATATATTATTGACTTACTAAACATAAAGAGACAAAGAAACTATTAACAGCTTTCAGAGATGTACAGAAACAGCTACAGTGTTACATAGCAATATTATCTTCATTCAATGCATGCACTATTGATATTCTTTGTATGCATTTATCATATAATCTATATCAGAGATACATGCAGAAAACAGATCTTTGTTGCTAGAAAGAATGATTGCAGCAATTCTCTGTTTTCATATTATAAAGAAAAGTTATTCTCTTTTCTTTCTTCTCTCTTTTCTCTTCTTCTTCAACTCATCACTAAGTTCAAGCTGGTATGAAAACTATTAAAACACTCATAGAAACCCTCAAATTAAAGAGTATAAACTAATCAAATTTTAAATGCAGATGAATCAAAATAATTCAACAATACTAATTATTCATCCTCTTCTCAATAAAACAACAGTTGTGTCTTCCCTCCCTCCCTCAAATAAAACATGGCTTGTGAAAACTGAGTATCATGCCAGGCTATAATGACCAACACAGCCTCAGCACACAGGGCTGTATATGCACAGTGTGTGCTGAACTGAGAGACTGTGTGAATTGCAAACTGATGACAGCATCTCAGAGAGAGCTGTGTGGTGTGAGAAAGCTGCAACTCTCAGTCATGTGCACAGAGAGTGAATTGCTGCAGTAAGTGCATATGCATTGCATGGAAGTAATGCTTTTTGATAATACTCAGTCTCTGATATCATGAAAATAGAGTCTCTCTGTGAGATCTGTTTTTATCAGAAGTCAGAGAATCTTATATTTCTCAAGATCATCTTCACATGCCTTGTCTGTGAAATTGATGAGAAGAATCATTGATTTCAGCATTCTGTTCTTGATGCTATTCAAGTGACAGCAGAGTTCACCCTGGTCACACTTTTTGAGTGTATGTTTTCTAATTATTCACATTTATACAGATATATACTGATTATTTGTTAGATAATGTTAAGACAATGACTCATTGCAGCTGTGTTATTCTCACTGTGAGAGATACATGATTGATGATGAATATTATAAAGACTCTGAAGAGTAAGTATTTTGAGAGTGCTGCAGCCCTGTGATCTTGATTTTTTTTATTTTTATTTTTTATTTTTTTCTTTTCCTTTTCTTTTTTTTTTTTTTTTAATGTGATTTTTTCTTGTGTTTATTTTGTTTTTTGTTTTTTATTTTTTTTTGTATTTTATGTTTTTTTTATAATTAAAATTATATGAATTATGATCTGTGTTCAGAAAAGTAACAATATTTGATAACACTCTCTGTTAAATTTTCAACAAATGAGCACTATGTTATAATATTATGTAAGTGAGAAGTGATTTCATGATCTCATTTGATGTCATTCTCAATAATGAGATCAGAATGAAAATGTGACTAAGAATTCAAATATATTCTTTATTCAGAACTAGATTTTTATTTGAAAAGTGAATCTGAGATCTTTAATATTTGAAATAACATGATTTGGAATTAATGTGATGAACACAAATCATGATCAGAAGTAATGCTTTTAGACAACATGACAACTGTAAAGTTTGATCCTGGTCTCAGACACGGTCACACGGTCAGTCTAGTTACAGTGGCTTCAAGCAATATTAAAACTACAATAATAATAAATAGCTGATATGCATGCAACTCAACAATATCAATATGAAGAGATTCAATGATTATCATAATAAGAAACTCATGCAATCTCAACATCTACAGAATTAAATATAAAAGTGCTGAAAGAATGCTTAGATACTTCTGCATATTTTAATGCTTTCAATCTCACTCTCTACTCATTATGGAGAATGGAAATGCTCGCGAAACTGAGTGTAGATAAAGATTTCATCAGTTTGTTAATCAATCAAGATTGATATATCAATGAATAATTGAAGAATTGTGAGAAACAGAAGTTTCATTCATGAATAAAAGTATACAAACCAGTGTTGTGAATACCTGATAATATCATGAAATGTCTTGATATTCTATTTCAAGACACTGTCATGCAATAGAAAGCATTAGATTGATTACAGAGTATCTGACAGAGAAACACTTCTCTTATAACATTTATCCCTGACTTCAACATCAAGATTCTAGAAGCAGGTGATCAATCTTAAGAGAATTGAATGAAGATTAGCATGCTCAAGAAGACATTAACTTTTGAACTCTTATAGACTCTTATAAGTGCAGATGAAGACCAGACTTATGAAGACTTCTACACACAGCTTCAGACAATGAATGATTATCTTATCAAGCTCAAGAATATACAGAACAGTGACAGAAGACATTACACTTCAGCAACTTATACACCTGTGCTGAGAAATAACAATGATGCAGATGCCATGAATTGAGTAGACTTAAATATCTATACATAAGCAAGAGTCTCTGTTATCTGAACAGGCTTCTGAGTCTCTGAGATCACTCTCAAAGAAGTCACTGATTGATATCAATGTGAAGTGTGTATTAACTGTAACTGATCAGAATACATTGCTTTCAACTGTCAATTAATCTATATATCTTCATATTCAAGAGAAAGATCAGTGCCTTCTTATTCAAAGAATGAATCAGTGTCTGTCTGCATTAATCATATTATATTAGAGAAAGATTCAGAGAATAACTATGAGAATTTCTCAGTGAAACAGAGAAAAGATTAGCTTCTGTTCAAATTCATAAACAGAAGCTTGAAGAGATTGAATAATAATAATTTGAAGAGAAGATAATAATGAATGTGATTCTTGTATCAACTGTGATTAATAACATGTATAATATGAAGACTATGATAGACAGTGATCTATGTCACTATGTAATGATAAAATCTTCAGTTGTAAGACATTATAATCTTCAGTATATCTCTCTATCAAAACCCTGACTTCTCACAGAATTTGATGATTCAAAAGACATTTGTACCTGTTACATAATGAAGCTGATCATAGATATAGAAGAACATCAATATGAAGATGTCTACATATATGAAGTTGATAATCTTGATTATAATCTTATATTAGAACTTGTCTGACTATCTGAACAAGGCATCTTACTAAATACTTAAAACAGAAGCTTGATATTCTCTAACAATAATAGAGTTCACAAAGATGATATTCATAAGATTATGAATCTGACACAGCTCTCTGTCAACATATATAAAATACTCTGAAAAAGAAGTTATCATCAAAACTACTGACAGAGTCACTGATAGACTGACCGTGTGACCGTGTCTGGGACCAGGACCAGATTTTTTGATAGTCTCATTACCAATTCGACTGATCCCATTACACAGTTTTAACATTAGATAGTAGTCTCATACTGTCTCAGTGAGACTTACTGTCTACTCTTGTCACATTTTCCAAATGAGACCATGATTTCCACTTCTCAATTTAAATTATTTTTATTGCTTTAAATGACTTTAAATCTCATTTGAGCGTTACCAAAAAGCGTTACTTTTTAAAAAATTAAAAATAGTCTAAAAAAAATCTTAAAATGTCTAAAAATAGTAACTTTATGTCAAGAATGGGACTAAATGGGACCAAATGAGACCACTTTCTCATTTTTTTCAAGTCATGGTTCCATTTTAAGATCTGATATATAGTCACTTTGCATGTTTTTTTGATAGGTAGTCCCAGCGGGATTCACGCCAAGAAATGTATGGGATCAGACCAAATGAGACCAAATGTGAAATTCATGGTCCCGGCGGCCAGTCTAGTCACTGACAGTAAGATTATATATCAATCTATTCTGTCAGTCTGACTGATATCAAAAAGACTCTAGAAAAGTTATCTCATATTATAATAACAGATTCTTGTACAAAACTCTCTCAATAATATCATGAATATCTAGATGTCTTCTGATAAGATAATATTATGAATATACTTCTCTTACAAGGTTCTGAAGTGAATCACAGTATCAAGTTAGAGAAAAAGAATGATAAGAACTCTGAACTGTCATGAGACTCTCTTTATAACATGTCTCAAGATGAACTTCTTCTTCTTCAAAAGACACTCAATGATCAGTTGAATAAAGAATTCATACATATTAGCAACTCTTTCACTGTAGCCTCTATTCTCTTTGCAAAGAAATCAGATGAAGAACTCTGATTCTGTGTGAACTACTGAGATCTGAACAGATTGACAAAGAAAGATCAATATCTCTTATCTCTCATCAATAAAATCCTAGCACAGATCAGATGAGCTTAATAATTTATAAAACTAGATATCATTGCTGTGTTTCATAAGATTCATATCACTGAAGAAGATGAATGACTTACAGTATTCTGAACATATTACGATCTCTTTGAATAAATAGTCACACTCTTTGAACGGGCTAATACTCTCAGTACATTTCAGAAGTATATCAACTGAGCACTCTAAGATTTTATTAATAAGTTTGTATCTACTTATCTAGATGATATTCTCATCTTTATCAATAAATTCAGAAAAGAATATTAAGAATATGTGTAAAAGATATTACAATAGCTACAAGAAGCAGAACTACTGATAGATATTAACAAGTATAATTTTGAAGTCAAGAGTATCAAGTATTTGAGTTTTATTATAGAAGCTGGCAAGAGAATTTGAATGAATTCTGAGAAAGTCTTCATTATTCTTGAATGAAAAGCTCTGTATACTGTGAAAGATGTATGAAGCTTCATTGAATTTACTAACTTCTATCAGTGATTTATATGAAACTTCTCAGATATCATGAGATCACTTACAGATCTCACTAAGAAAGACTCAGTATTTCAATGATTAGCAGACACTGAAGCTGTATTTATACAGATAAAGAAGATATTTATTAATACTTCTCTGCTAATAATCTTTGATTCTGATTGTAAGACAGTTATTGAAGCTGATTTCTCTGACTATATAACAGAAGAAGTAATATTGTAATATGATGATGAAGATGTTCTATAATTATATGTCTTCATGTCTAAGAAACTAAGTTCTACTGAATACAATTATGAGATCTATAATAAGAAACTTCTCACAATTATACACTGTTTAGAAGAATGAGACTCTGAACTCTGAAGTGTCTCTGAGTTTGAGATAGTCATAGATTATAAGAATCTTAAATACTTCACAACTATCTGTAAACTTACTGAACAACAGATGTGATGATCTGAGTTCTTAAACTACTTTCATTTTACAATACACTACTGTTCTGACAGTCAGAACTAGACTGGCCGCCGGGACCATGAATTTCACATTTGGTCTCATTTGGTCTGATCTCATACATTTCTTGGCGTGAGTCTCACCAGGACCAAGCCTCAAAAAAATCTGAAAATGGACCATTTCTGAGAGAAATGATGTGAAAAATAACCAGATTTAATTCAAGAACAGTGAAATGAGAGTAATTTTCCAGGATAAACTGTGAAAGATGATCATTCTTTCAAAATCAGAATGAAACTGAAACTGAAGATCAAAATCAGTCTCATTCAGTTCATTCAGTGATTGCTTATATAATCAGAATTTGATAATAATTATTGATAATACTCATGAAACAACTAAATACATTCTTATACAAGTTTATTCTTCACTTTCTCATGAAAACTACACTTCTCTGATATACTGTGATCAGAGGTATTAAACTGTCTGATAATTTCATGTTTTACAATCATGAGTTTCTTGATTGTTTCTTCTTGTAATTGTCTCTAATAATAGTGATAAATATCTCAACTTGAGTTGAACTTTCCCTTCATTCTCACCCCTGTCAATGAAATTGTCAGAATATCACACATCATCAGTGCAACAGTTGAATATATACTCTCAACAATTTTTTATAACTCTAGAATTGATTTAGTGTGTAAATTTGTCAGATCATCTTGAAGATAGCAGTCAAATTCAGTTTTATAAGCATGTAGTTTTGCCTGATTTTCAGTTGTAATCAATGTATATAAGTTCTGTTTCAAAGTTAGTATTATAGTTCTATGTAATATGAAGTGTTATCAAAGATCATTACTTACTAGAGAATTGTATTTCACTGTCTTCACATCTCAAACATCTGCTTATTCAAATCTCTGATAGTTGACATTGTAGTAGTCTCAGACTAATTTGATATATGAGTCTTATTTCTTCTCTGTTCAATCTTGAGAAGTGTAGATATTAACTTAATGAGAGAGATCTAGTAGAGCTGCTACAGCATAGTACTCTGCAAAAGATTGTTTCATTTTGCTGTAGTAATATGCCAGTTTATTCCTTACAGCAACAATAGCCTGTGCTATAGCATTATTCCAGACTGAATTTCTTTTTAAGTGATTCAACTGCTTCTCAAGATGAGTAAATAAACTGTTATACACTCATCAGACTGACTGCAGCATTGATGTACAAGTGATTGAGACTGTCTTTGTTATCTTATAAAACTGAAACAGTAAATCAATCACATATTTCAACTGAGTTCACTTCATATCAGAAAGTTTCAATATCTGAATCTTTTTCTGATCAGAGTGTTACACTCAATGATCAATTGTCTGACATAATTGAAGAGCTTAAACAGTTATCTCATATGTTGAACTTCACTGTGTTCTAATATTCTGTATCATATTTAGTGATGTGACTGATTTGTTTATTTATTGAATATCATGAAATCATTGTTGTTGTTTAGAAGAGATACAAATTGTATTAGCAATGTTTTGAATCTATAATATTTAAATTATTAGTCAATCTATTCAAAATTAACAGTAGTGTTATCAAAAAGCATTATCAAAAAGCAATATTAAAAAGTGTTATTAAAAAACATTATCTTTTGTAAAGTGAATGTAAAAGTTACTTGAGTAATTACTTTCATCTTATTCTTATCTCAAGAATCAGTCATCTCATTATTCTTCATCTCAATGTTAAGATTCTTTATCAGTGTTTGTATTATAAGTTAAACCACATGAGCAATGCAGGGAATATGACCTTGTTTATCATTTCAGAAATGCAAAGTCAATTTTTACTTCAAGCTCTTCATCATAGTGTAGTTATTCACAGCATTATCAGTTGTAATTGTAAGAAGACTGAGACTAATATCTCAATAGTCATTTTTAATCACAGTCATTAATACCTCTGTTATATAATCCTCAGTATGACTACTGATCAATGATTCAAATCTAATTAATATCTCTCAATAAGTTCAGTTCTCATCAATGTAATAACATGTAACTTTCATAAATGCAAGATTGTTTGTACTAGTTCATGCATTCACTGTGAGAGACACTCTTCAATGATTCTTCAACTCTGATTCTAGATATTGTATATTGACTTTGTAGTGTGTCTCAAGATTGAACTGAAGACAGAATCAATGTGAAATATAAAGATTTAAATTAAGCATTTGAAGAAGTGTTCAGAATTCAGGATTTTCAATTGATTGAAGAGGAAGATTCAGAGATATACACATGTGAAATAATTATTCACAGAAGTTATCAGATGAGAGTTGTGAAATCAGAGTACTGATACAGAGTCATTTTCACATGATTTTCTTTAAATTAGAAAGTTAGTATTAGTAAAAATCATTATCTGATAGAGTAACTTACCAGCTCAGTAGTAATTTTCTAATTATTTTTCTTTTATTGTCTGCATTCTGATGACTTCAGATGTCAGGAAATTTCTTCAGAGTCATAATCAGTTTATGATGAATATTTCTGAATGAAGTTGCAGTAATTATAGCAGAGAGATGACTCTTCAGTAATCTGCAATGCAATCTGTTGATAATTATTTCATAGTTCATCTCAATATTTGTGTTGAGTTTTTTATAAATTTTGTGATCTGGAATCAGATGTGAAGAATGAAGTGATTATTTATCATGATTGAAAGAGAGTATCCTGTGTTGAATTGTAAATAATATAGACTTTGTGATTCACAGTGATTTCTTGAAGAGTTTATGAATCTTCAATAGAAGTAAAAGAAGTAAAAGAAGTGAATTCAGAAGACATGATAATAATTTAAGAAAGATGATAATTTATTTTCAATAACTGATCACTGATGTGTGTAAGAAGAATTAATATAAGAGAAAATAATCTTGTTTCTTAGCTTAGTTATAATTTTAGTACTAACTCAGATTAAATATCATCAATGTATAAAAGTAAATAAACAATCTTGATTGATCTCTGTCATATTTCTTGAAATATATTAATATTATGAAAGAGAGTGTTACTAAATTATATTATCAGATGATATCATTAAAAATATATTAATATTGTGAATATCAATGTTGAAAAAATGTTGATACTTATACATTATAGTGATTTGTGAATCATGATAGTTAAATATATATATATATATATATATTGTTCCTGACTTGATTACAACTTGTACAATAATTTTTAAAAACTTAAAATTAATTTCAATTATTAATAATTATGAACTTACAACTAACTAATATAAAAAGAAAAAAACTTTTTCTACTTATCATCTTTCTTCTCTTTCTCATTCTTCTTATCATTCTTTATAATTCATTTCTCATTCTTCTTCTTCTTCTTCTTCTTCTCATCTGAGATGATAATCATTTCAAAATCTTTCTCTGCTGTCTTCTCAGAGAAGAGTTTCTGCTGCTTCTCTTCAGCCAGGTCAACCTGTGTCTCAAAATCCTGCATTTTCTGGTCTGCTGTCTCAGGTTCCATCTCAGTGATAAGCAGATTGACATGCTCAGAGAGCAGAGCTGCCTTCTCAATATTCTGAATCATGAAGCACATTCAAGACCTGAACAAGGTCTCAATCCTCTTCTTCTCTGTCAGCTTCTGCTAATCAATTAGAGAACAGAAGTATTATCAAAAATCATTATCTCTCAATAAATAAAAAACTTATCAGTTTTAACTTCTTTATCTCTCACTTTAACACTCTCTTAATCTTCTTCTACTGCTGCTTATTTATAGTAACACTCTTCTTCTCTCTCTCTCTCTTCATCTTGATCTCAAATCATTCTTGAGACTTCTGCATGAGGCTCTTCACTGTCTTCTTCTTCAATCTCTCACAGATAGTGCTATCTGCATTATTTCTATACTTAGTTCAGTCTAAATCTATCAGAAGTGTTACTTAAAATTGTTATTATTCTACTCTCTTACAGAGTCTCTTCAAGGCATTATAACATGTCTTACAATCTATCTTCTCTTGCTTGAACATCTTCTTCTTCTCTCTCTTCAATCTGTGACAGTGCTCACGCGCCTTGATGATTCACAGAACTGCAGAATATTTGAAGAGAAATGACATGATTAATTTCAGTGAGTGTTGAAGAGAGGTGAAGGCAGAAGAGGTAATTAGAAATAATATGATGATAATGATGATAGTGATGATAATGATGATGATGATGATGATGGTAATGATAATGATGATAGTAATGATGATAATAATGATGATAATGATGATGATGATGATAATAATGATGATAATGAAAGAGAAAGTGTATTGAAATATATTACTGACTTATCAAATATAAAGAGACTTAAAGAAAATATTAACAGCTTTCAGCAATGTACAGAAACAGCTACAGTGTTACATAGCAATATCATCTTCATTCAATACATGCACTGTTGATATTCTTTGTATGCAGTTATCATATAATCTGTATCAGAGATATATGTAGAAAACAGATCTTTGTTACTAGAGTAAATGATTGCAGCAATTCTCTGTTTTCATATTATAAAGATAAGTTATTCTCATTTCTTTCTTCTCTCTTTTCTCTTGTTCAATCAACCACTAATTTCAAGCTGATATGAAAACTATTAAAACACTCTCAGAAACCCTCAAATTGAAGAGTATAGACTAATCAAATTTCAAATGCAGAAGAAATCAAATTATCTGCTATCTTCTACAGATTCAATTACCTGTTTCTTCTCAAATAAAACAGCAGTCATGTCCCCCTTCTTCCTTCTCAATCAAATGAAACATGGTCTGTGAAAAGCAAGTACTATGTCAGGTTATAATGACCAACACAGCTTCAGTATGCAGGGCTGTATATACACAGTGTGTGCTGAACTGAGAGACTGTGTGAGTTGCAAATCAGCAGCAGCATCTCAGAGAGAGCTGTGCAGTGTGAGAAAGCTGCAATTCTCAGCCACATGTGCAGAGAATGAATTACTGCAGTAAGTGCATGTGCATTGAAGTAACACTTTTTAATAACACTCAGTCTCTGATATGATGAAAATAGAGTCTCTTCATGAGATCTGTTTCTATCAGAAGTCTGAGAATCTTATATTTCTCAAGATCATCTTCACACATCTTGTCTGTGAAATCAATGAAAGAAATCATTGATTTCAGTGTTCTGTTCTTGATGTCATTTAAGTGACAGCAGAGTTCACTCTGGTCACACTTTTTAAGTGTATATTTTCTAATTATTCACATTTATATAGATATATACTGATTATTTGTTAAGTGATATTAAGACAATGACTTATCACAGCTGTGTTATTCTCACTGTGAGAGATACACATTTGATAATGAATATTATAAAGACTCTAAGAAGTGAGTATTTTGAGAGTACTGCAGCTCTATGATCTTGATTTTTTTTTGTTTTTATTTTTTATTTTTTTCTTTTTCTTTTCTTTTTTTTTTTTTATTTTTCTTTCTCTTTCTATCTCTTTTTTTCTTTCTCTTCTTTTTTTCTTTCTCTTTTTTTGTTTTTTTGTTTTTTTTTTTTTTTGTTTTGATTTTTTCTTGTTATTTTGTTTTTTGTTTTTTTATTATTTTTTGTATTGTATATTTTTTTTTTAATTAAAATGATATTGATTATGATCTGTGTTCAGAAAAGTAATAATATTTGATAACACTCTCTGTTGAATTTTCAACAAATGAGCACTATGTTATGATATTATGTAAGTGAGAAATGATTTCATGGTCTCATTTGATGTCATTTTCAATAATGAGATCAGAATGAAAATGTGACTAAGAATTCAAACATATTCTTTATCTGAAACTAGATTTTTATTTGAAAAGTGAATCTGAGATCTTTAATATTTGAAATAACAGGATTTGAAATCAATGTGATGAACACAAATCATGACTAGAAGTAATGCTTTTAGGCAATGTGATAACTGTAAAGTTTGATCCTGGTCTCAGACACGGTCACACGGTCAGTCTAGTCAGAACTCAATGACAGATACTCTCTCATAACAAGAGCAAGATATATCATCTAATGTAACAGATACTCACTGAATGAATCAAGAGCACTGACTCTTGAATCTGAAGATACTAGTTAATCAAGATGAAACAGCTTACAGCACTATATATACTTCTCTGATTAGAACTGTTACTGATATCTCAACTTCTTCTGAATCTACATTAGATAAGCTATAGCATACAGCAGCTTAAACTGATGAACTTCTTCAAGTACTTACTGAAGCAGTATGATAAGAAGTACTCTGATTTCTCTCAGAATTATAAGTAAGAACTAACATCTCAGAATATTCAATCAATGAAAATAACACTCTATGATTTCATGAATAATACTGAGTCTCTCACTCTGAACTCTTATGTATCTGAATAATACAAGAGATGCATGATTTATATATAACTGATTATTCAGGCTGTGAATAACTATATAGAATAATCTTCTGAGAATTCTATTAGTCTGAGATATTAAACAGTATCAGATACTTCATCTGAAACTGCAATCACTGTTCTTCTATTATCTTATGAAAGAACTGTAGAAAAAATCTACTGAAATCACTTGATATTTCTGATAGAATCTGATGAAATATAATAATTGACTTCACTGTCAATCTATCTAAGAGTAAGAATTGTAGAAACATTCTGATTATTATGAATTGATTGAGCAATGATGTAATATTGAAACCTTATGATAAGATGAATACTGAACAAGTTGCTGAAGTCTTTCTACAGAGCTCATTCTATCAGATGTATGAATTATTAAGATTCATAGTATCAGATCAGAGCTGTCAATTCATAAGCACTCTCTGAACTAGAATCTATCAAGTTCTCAAGATTATACACTGTCTGTTAACTGTCTATCACTCTGAGACTGATAATACATCAGAATGAATAATTCAGACTGTAAAGAATTATCTTTATAAGTTCTGCAATCACTTATAAGATGATTAATATGATCTTCTTCTACACACAGAGGTTGATATCAACAGTCAAGATACTGTTTCAACAGATGTAAGTCTGTTCTTTCTTACATATAAATATCACATAAAAGTGTTGAATCTTCTAGAGATCACACAGTTCACACTGAATCTCTGCAGTCTGATTCAGATTATTAATAATATAGTAATAAAGCTCTGAGATGCCTGTGATTGAGCAGAGGCCTTCATGATAACTGTGAAACAAGATTAAGAGAATCAAATCAATGTTCACTGAGACTCTACTAAACAATATAAGATAGAAGATTTGATATGATTAAATCTTAAGAATATATGAATTATATGTTCATTCTGTACACTAGATTATCATTATATCAGATATAAAGTAATAGAAGTTCTAGATAGTTATAACTAATGTCTTAACATATCATCAGAAATTCATGATGTATTCTATACAAGCTTACTCTGTCATGCTGTTATTAATCTGTTCTCTTCTCAACTGACTTCTGACTGACAACTGCCAGGGATCATAGAAGAAGATAATGAACTTGAGTGAGAGATTGAAGAAATTCTTAATGAGAGATTATACAGCTGTGACTGATAATATCTTATAAAATAAGTTGACTATGATCAACTGACTTGAACTCTGAGTTCTGCATTATCTGAAACAGCAGTTCTTGATCAATGAGAACTGCTTCTGAAAAGAAGGGACTAATATGGCAGGCTGTGCCTGATCAATCATATAGACTATTTCATTACACTTCACAGATTTCATATACACTCTGATTCTCAGTCATTCTTGATCATCAATTCTCAGCCGCCATGAATGTGTATACTCTGATTCTCAGCCATTCTCAATCGCCGATCCTCAGCTGCTATGAATGTGTGTATATTCTTCCACCCCGAAGCTTCATCACATACGCGTATAAATATCCATCTTGATCACTGATGCTCGCACTTTCTCTTTTCTTCCTTCTTTAACATTTTTATCTTTGTTATATAAGACCTATCAATATTATACCGATCTATTCGGCGTAGGCCTCTTACAGAAATGAAAGTGATTACTCAAGTAACTTTTACATTCACTTTGCAAAAGATAATGTTTTTTGACAACACTTTTTAATATTGCTTTTTAATAACACTTTTTGATAATACTACTGTTAATTTTGAATAGATTGACTAATAATTTAAATATCACAGATTTGAAACATTGCTAATGTGATTTGTACCTTCTCTAAACAATAATAACAATTTCATGATATTTAATAAATAAATAAATCAGTCACATCACTGAATATGATACAGAATGTTAGAACATAGTGAAGTTTAATATATAAAATGACTGTTCAGACTCTTCAATTATATCAGATGATTGATTATTAAGTGCAATACTCTGATCAGAAAAAGATTCAGATATTGAAACTTTCTGATATAAAGTGAACTCAGTTGAAATATGTGATTGATTTACTGTTTCAGTTTTATAAGATAATAAAGACAGTTTTAATCACTTATACATCAATGCTGCAGTTAGTCTGATAAGTGTATAACAGTTTAGTTACTCATCTTGAGAAGCAGTTGAATCACTCAAAAAGAAATTCAGTCTGAAATAATACTATAGTGCAGGCTATTATTGCTGTAAGAAATAAACTGATATATTACTACAGCAAAACTGAACAATCTTTTGCAGAGTACTATGCTATAGCAGCTCTACTAGATTTCTTCTATTGAGTTAATATCTACACTTCTCAAGATTGAATAGAGAAGAAATGAGACTCATATGTTAAATTAATCTGAGACTACTACAATGCTAACTATCAGAGATTTGAATAAGCAGATGTTTGAGATGTGAAGATAGTAGAATACAATTCTCTAATAAGTAATAATCTTTGATAACACTTCATATCTCATAGAACTATAATACTAACTTTGAAACAGAACTTGCATATATTGATTGCAACTGAAAATCAGACAAAACTACATACTTATAAAACTGAATTTGATTACTATCTTCAAGATAATCTGACAAATTTACATGTCAAATCAATTCTAGAGTTATGAAAAATTATTGAGTGTATATATTCAACTATTACACTGATGACATATGATATTCTGATAATTTCATTAACAGAGGTGAAAATGAAGTGAAAGTTCAACTCAAGTTGAGATATTTATCACTATTACTGAAGACAATTATAAGAAGAAATAATTAAGAAACTTATGATTATAAAACATGAAATTATCAGACAGTTTAATACCTCTGATCACAGTATATCAGAGAAGTGTAGTTTTCATGAGAAAGTGAAGAATAAACTTACACAAGAATGTATTTAGTTGTTTCATGAGTGTTATCAATAATCATTATCAAATTCTGATTATATAAGCAATCACTGAATAAACTGAATGAGACTGATTTTAATCTTCAGTCTCAGTCTTATTCTGATTTTGAAAGAATGATTATTTTTCACAGTTTATTCTGAGAAATTACTTTCATTTCACTGTTCTTGAATTAAATCTGGTCATTTTTCACATTATTTCTCTCAGAAATGGTTCATTTTCAGATTTTTTTGAGGCTTGGTTCTGGTGAGGCTCATGCCAAGAAATGTATGAGACCAGATCAAATGAGATCAAATGTGAAATTCATGATCCCGCCGGCCAGTCTACGACTGCAAGCTTAAAAAGAAGAAACTCTCAACTATCTAAATCTTCAAACTTCAATTCTCCAGCTAAATGTAAACAGAATTTGAATCCTCAAACTCCTGTTAAAATTAGAGAATTGAGAAATGACTCTGATGATAAACTAGATATAATGCAAGCAGTTGAGATCCCTACTTTTTAAAATAGCTATAATTTACTATCTGATGATAGTGACTAGATTCTACTCTATCTCTACTCTCTTTTAGTATGAATATACAACAAAAACAACAAAAAAAGTTTAAAAACTCTTCAAAAATCACATTTATTCAAAATAATGTGAATAGAAACTCAAATTGTATTTATTCTTGTCTTCAAATTCCATTTGAATAAAAAGTTGATTTTATACTACTTCAGGAACCCAATTTTGATGCTGAGTAAAATTACATCATTTCTCATTCAAGCTACTACTGCTTTCTACCTCAAAAGTCTGAGATAAAGTCAAGAGTAGTAATCTATGAAAGAAAGAGATCAAGATATTAGTTTAATCTAAGATTTGATATCATATCTGACTCTGATATTCTGATGAGTGATATTATAGATAAAGAAAATGAGTTTGATACTATACAGCTTATAAATATCTATAATGAAAAGTCATTGAAGAAAAATAACAATATCTGAACAATTGATAGAGGATTTCTGAACATAACTTCATCAAGAAACTCTATAATTGCAGCAGATTTCAATGCACATCATCTCTGATGAAATTCAGAATGCAAGAGAGCAGTGAGAGCTGATAATCTGATTGAATGAATCTTTGAGCATTCAATAGATTTGGTTAATAAGTCTGATCAACAAACATTCTTTAGAAAAGACATGAAACAGAAATCTATTATAGATCTAATCTTCATGTCACAAAATCTAATAAAAAGAAGACTTGTAAACTGGTTTATTGATTTGAATGAGACATCAGGATCAGATCATGAGATTATTCAATTTGATATTGAACTGAGTGAAAGACAAATGAGTGAAAATCCTCTTCTCTCTAATCAGTTTAACTTTGAAAAAGCTGATTGAAAAGCTGTGGTTCGGAAGAACGTACGACCGTCGGATAATAAACGCGGCCGCTTCCGAACTACTAGTGTACGAATGTAAAGGGGGCCCTAGCAGCCACTAATTAATTTAGCGTATGAGATTCAATATATAAGAAGCTGGTGTACGCCTGTAATTGTACGCTGGCTTAAGCAACCTTTGAATCACATCTGATAGCATGTCTAAAAACTGGTGAGAAGTGCAGGCTCCTCCAGGGCATGATAATTCTGTCTACAAAGTGATTCATAGTTATCATATCAGTGTGGTTCTAGAATGTCTCAAAAGATAGCATATAAAAGACAGTGAGCAGAAGAGCATCTGATTGATGCTGCTTCACTTATTAAGAAAAAACTCCACACTCAGGCGAATGCCATGTATGTGAACAGATGAGATGTGAGAAAAGAAATGAGAGCAGTGAACCAGATTCAAAGAAGACTGCTCTTCACTCAAAGAGATAAAAGAGAGAAGTGGTCATCACTGAAGTCATACAATGATAACAGAACAATATAGTGATATAATAATACAGTGATATAGCAATATAACAATACAGCAATATAATGATAGACATTGTATGATTAATGAAAAATCACTGAAATGAATATCTTCTCTAGCTGATACAAACAACACCCTTCTCTGCTATCTGAATCAGAAGATATACAGAACCTCTCAGAGAGTTTACTCAAAGCAGTAAGAAAAGTGACTAAAACTACTGAATTAGAATCAAAGCTCTGTACATGTATAAGAATTCTAAACAAGATTGAGGCCTTGCATACACAGTGACAGACTGAGACAGAAGTCAAATAACAATTGACATTCACTGCAGATCAAGTATTCACTATGAAGAGCTTCACTGACACAATCATCATCATTAATAAGAATAGAGAAAATCAGACCTTAGACCTGCAGTGAGAGATTGAATATTTATACAGATAGATAACTATACTGAATCTGGAGATTTCATCATAATCATTCATAATCTCTTCAGAAGTGTATACATCATCAGAGATCACTGTGTAGAATGAGAATCTGAGTATGAAATATATCAAGTCAGAAGATCTGTTGAAGTTATTAAGCTTCAATGATGACTGAAAAAATGATGCTGCAATCAGCTGACTAAGTCAGATATAATCATATTATTGAATCAAACATGAACTCATAGATAGACAGTCAATGAAATTTTAACAAGTCTTAAGATCTGCTGCATTTCTACATAAAAAAGTAAAGTCATTATGAATGACTGATAAAAAGATGAATCTCATAGACTCAGAGTGATATTCATTCTCACAAACATGAAATGAGTTTTTCAAATGAATCTTGTATAACTTTGAGAAAGTGAATGTATAAGACAAGTATTACAAATGCTTCACTGAGTGTAGATAAGTAAGTGATCTTATATTATACTTTATACACTTCAGCTTACACTATCTTGTGTTAAATGAAGAGCTTTCAACATCTTTCTGTTTACAGATCTTCATTCATGATCTTACATCTGAGTTAAGAGTGAAATGAAAATGCTTAACCTCACAGTCAGATATAGTGAAGAAAGTATACAATATTCTCATTGTACAGAAACAAGTAAGTCAATTGTAACAGAAAATACTGCAATTGAGTATATCTCAGCAGAGAATGAGTAATCAGACTTCTATGATACAAGTCACACATCTGAACACAATAAACCTAGATCTGAATGTCATTGCTAAAGTGCTGAATTCTCTGAAAAAGAGATTCTCTGAGTGAAAATCTTGATATTATGAGTATTGAGCTTGTTTCAACTGCAGATGTTAAAATTATGATGTAAAAGATTGCACTCAGCATGCACAGTCAAGAGAAGCAAGAGAGTTAAAAAACTAGCAGAATCAGTGAGCTCAGAGACACTCACTGATATTCTATGAAAAGTCTTCAAAGTGAAAGAGATGCCTGTGTTAGATGACTCTCTGAATTCTGTAAATATAAAGAAGAAGCAGACTTCTGAATAGAGTGCAGATAAGAATGATGAAGTGAACACTCATCTCAATGCCTTGAGACCTGAAATGTTAATATATAAGAGACACTTAAGTAAGAATCAAGAGATGACTGCAAAAGTGTTAGTGAACACAGAAGCTTGAACACAATATATTAATGATTATATAATTCAAAGATTGAAAGAGGTCTGCTGAGTGAAGAATCTCTGATGTATAAGATTATTTAATAACTGATATTTGATATCATCTGCAAAAGTAAGAGTTCTCTTGCACTTTGAAGAATGATCTTGCTATATTTGGGCATGAGAGCTGCAGAACATGAAATATGACCTTATTCTCAGACTTAATTGATTTCAAAGGTTCAATCTGCAGATTCAATGACATACATGTTATATGCAGTTGACTGATAGAAAGAAAATGATTCATACAATTCTATCAACTGATATGAGAAGGACATTTCATGCCTCTGATATAGAAGAGTTAAATCTGCTTATATATTAACAAGTAAAGAGAATGATTTGCAAGACCTCATCTGAAAGCATTCTGTATGTCATACAGAACTCAGAAGCAGAGAAAACCAAGATAAAAGATATACAGAAGAACAAGTGTATGAAGAAGCTTCTGAAGAAGCATGAGAAGATCTTCTGAACAGATCTTTCATCAGAATTACTGTCAGAACAAGGATTTGTACATGAGATTGACACAGAGAATGCAAAATCAGTCAATCAGAATGTGTACTCTCTGTCACAAATGCATCTTGAAGAACAGAAGTGTCAGATCACAGATCTTCTAGAACATAGTCTCATATAATTCTCATCAAGTGTGTGAGGCTTTTCAGTTCTATTTATGAAAAAGATGAATGAGAAGTGACAGATGTGTATCAATTATTGAGCACTTAACAAGCTTATGATTAAGAATGAATATTCACTGTCATGAATTGAACAACAGTTGAATACAGTCAGAAATACTCAATATCTATTAAAGATTGATCTTCTCTCAGAATACTGACAGATTTATGTAGATGAACTGTCAGTTCTGTGAACTGCATTTAATACACAATAAGAGAAGTTCAAATTTCTGACAATGTTATTCAGTCTGATAAATGTATCTGTCATCTTTCAAATGATGATAAATATGATTCTTTATAAACAGAATGAAATCTCATATCTCATATATCTTGATGACATTCTAGTCTTTTCAAACTTATATAATGAATATCTGAAGTATCTTGATGAAGTGCTTATAACTCTGACAGAGTATAAGCTCTACATCAAATTAATCAAGTGTGTGTTTAAAATGAAAGAGTTGAAGTTTGTAAGATATGTAGTGAGTGATGACTGTATATATCTCATTCTGAAGAAATTGAATGTTATAGTAAATTGACTGCAGCTGAGAAATATACATCATGTATAACAGTTTCTTAAATTAATCTCATACTATCACAGATTTATCAAGGATTTTGCATGAATATCTGCATCACTCTCAGATCTCTTAAGAGAAATGAATGCAAATCTGTGAAAGAAGAAGTTTCATTCAATCATCTGAAATGCTGTGTGTGAAGAGGCTTTTCTCACACTGAGAAAACACATTATAATATTCTCAGTGCTTATTCAATCAGATTGTAATAAACCTTTCTACATTGAAATAGACATATCTGAATGAGCTATCAGAGAGACTCTTCTACAGATGAGCAAGAATGACAAGCTGCACTCAGTGATATACAATGATAGAAAACTATCAGACACTGAGCTCAATCACCCAGTGTATGAAAAGAAATTACTAGTAATCAAGCATGCACTGATGTTATGAGATAGATATATTGACAACAGATATACAACAATAGTGATCACAGATCATGAAAGCCTTGTCTATCTACAATCAATGATAAAATCTGTCAAACACTTAGTATGTTAGATCTCAGAGTTTCAAGCATATAATCTTCATATCAAATACTGAAAGAGATCAGACACTGTGATACCTGATGCAATCAGTCACAGATCCGATTTCATGAGTAAGAGTTCTGTAAACCAGGCACAAGGGACATTTATATTAAACATGCTGAGAGAATGCAAGGAATCAGAATGAGTGAATATTATAATCTCTTACTTGAAGAATGCCAAGATATCAGATGACAAGTGTCTTGTGAAAGTAGTAGAAGAGATGCTTCTGAACTTCAAGCTGAGGAAATTGAAAAATGATGTTATGCTTTATCATAATCTAGAATATGCAGAAGCTCTCTATCTAGAATCTTCATTTCAATATAACTTGATAACTCACATGCACAAGGAATTCAGTCACTTAGAAAGCTCTGAACTCATGAGTGTACTCAAATCAAGAATATACTGATCAAGCATGGTCAAGAACATTCAGATATATACTCACAAGTGCCCGAATTGCCAGGTCATGAAAGAATCTAGAAAAGGATTAGAATATAAGAAAGTACAATATCAGATAAAGTGTATAATACAATCATTCAAATGATGAGAAATGAATCTCATAGACATATTATCATGGACATCAAATGAAAATTGATGAATAATCACTGCTATTGATTATGCTACTGACTGGCCAGTTATGAAAGCAGTTTCAGAGACAACAGAGAAGATGATGACAAAGTTTCTATATAATGAGATCTATGTCAACTATGAAATGTCATGTGAGATTCTAACTGATAACAGTGTGAATCTCATAGAAGAAGTGATGAGGCATTTCATGAGCCAGTTATAGATAAGATATTATAGAATAACACTATGTCATTCACAGATGAATAGAAAGATGAAACACTTGAATGAAATTTTAGACAATATGCTGATAAAATATCTAGTGAGTAAGTCTACAAGACTATGAAATGAATATCTCAGACAGGCACTATTGGCCATGCAGATTCAACAGCATGCAGTCTTCAAGTATTCATCATTCTACCTGTTGTATGGATTGCATCCGCGTATCTCAGAGAATGCTTCAGAAAAGGTGAGAAAGAGAGCAGTTACAGATGCAGCAGAAACAGCAGTTGTGAACGCAGCAGAAACAGTAGTTATAGACACAGCAGTAGCAGTTGCAGACATAACAGTCACAGACACAGAATCAAGATTGAAAGAGATCAGCCACACACACACAAAAGCTAATAAGTTACTCCTGAACTGAGTAATTCAATTGAAAAGAATACAAGACTCACTTGTTAAGAAATTGAGTCTCAAGATAAGAACATGAGTTCTCATACACAATGAGAGTTCTGAGAAGTTTCAATCTAGGTGATTTAAGTCATATAAAATACTCAAATCACATTCTCTGAGAATATACACATTGAAAGAATCAGAGAGATGAATCTTACACAACTTAATCAATGATTCATGACTTATAAAAGCAAAGATATAAGATCTGAGTGAATTATGATCATCTGCAGTACTATTATCAGCATTGAAAAAGAAGAAGCTTATAATTGAAAAGTCTTATGAAGTAAGAGAAATCATAGACACTTACAAATCAGATAATCTCACTTATTTCAATCTTTTCACAATTATAAGGAAAGAATGAGAAGTAATGAAGAAATCAGGTGAATATTACTCTTCAATAAGTGATGAGACTGTAGCTGATTGTATAATAACACATCACAGACAGCAGATATAACACAGTAAAGAGCAGTCTCAAAGTGACAGACTTACATATGAATCAGATCACAGAAGAAAAAGGAATTCAGAGTTGAATTTAACTGTTTACATCAGTTCAATTGCAGAGATCACAGAGAACAAACTATCTGAAACATCTGTGAACATGTGAGACTAAGTCATCTCAACCTCTGAAGATGCTCAGAGATCAGATGAGATTAGTTTCAATGAGCTGTTCACTGTAGTAATCTGAGTGAGTGAAGAGAGACAGTATAATATATAAGACAGAATTATAAAAGATGAAAGATGCTAAACCTAGTGACTGAACACTGTATTATATAGAGATTGTGTAAGAGTAGTAGCTAGCAGATAAAGAAAAAGTGTAAGAAAAGAAATAATGAATTAGTCATCAACTGTAAGAGTTGACTGTAAAAGACAAATGTTATCATACACACTTCATTCATTTTTATATACTATATGTTTAATCTATTTCCAATGCCACATCACCTGAAAAACATCAAAAACAAAGAAAATCTCAAAACTTGAGATCTGTAAGAGATTTGAGAGCTGTAAGCTGCTCTTACAACAATGCTGTGTATATCTCTGATTTCTCTATCACTCTGTGTACAACATTAATGTCATTTATCACAAGATTGACTGAAATGCCAATATAGAAATGTGTACATGTATGTGTAGAGAGATTGAAGAAGAGCATAGAACCCGCAGAATCAGAAGTCAGAGCAGGAGGAACAGAGACAGAAGAAACAGAAGAGAGAGATGCAGAATCAGATGAATAATAAGAGTCACTCAGAACTGAATGCTTATGACTCAGTGTATGCACAACCTTTCTCACAGAGAAGGGAGAGAAAGTGACAGAAGAAGCTTGAGAGTGAAAGAGAGTAGTCTCAGCAGTATTATCATCTTTAATCAGAATAGTCTCTGATGCTGAAGCAACTAAGAATTATTGTTAGTATATGAAAATCATAAAATCAGAAATGAGAACAGTTACTGAACAAACACTCACTGATCTTAGAGTTGTACACATAATTACAACACACATGAGGCTTCTCAGAAAGAGAGAGAGAAACACAGAAAAATACAGAAAGCAGAACACAGCATGTGAACAGCTCATTCTCATAATAACATCTCAGATAAGATATATAAGTCTCATATCTGCAGGTGTAAAAGAGTACAACATCTGTATTTCTGTTTCTGAAAACATGAATATCTTTTATCTGCATCATAAAGTTGAATAATAGATATCAGAGAATAGACTGATATAGATCTATTATTCTGAAGAAATTCATTAGAGCAGATGTCTCTGCAATATTGAACTTTACAGTTATAAAAAGCTTCTTAATATCTGTGAATATCACAACTTCATGTACAGTAAAACTCATAACAATTTTCTCTAAGAATAGAAAAATCAGTGTTAGAAAGAAAAGATGAAAAATAAAAAGACTTATAATCTAGATACTGTTGAAGAAGAGAGTGATTCTCTGATATGAATGAATAATTATCTTATTATGAATATTTAAAATGAATGTAATAATCAGTGTCTGTGATCAAGCTTTAAATAGTTATGTTATACATTATCTTCATATAATAAATTATTCTGAGAGTCAGTAAGAAGAGTGAGAGTGTCTATGCTGAGAGAGATAATTCATTAAGTCTACACAATATCTCCTTGAAATGGGGAGAGCTGATAATAAAAGCAGAGATGATAAAATCAGAAGTAGCAGAAGTGAGGGTCACGGGAACAGGAGTAGTGAGAGAGGAACCAGGCACAGAGGCAGATGTAGAAGATTGAGAAAGAGTGGCAGAGAAAGGAACAGAGAGGGCAGAGAGGAATGCAGAAGACTCAGTCACATATGACACAGACAATTACTTCATTATCACATTCTCCAAGTTCTTGATCAATGATTTAACACTGAGTTCACTATTATCAGTGAATACAGATCTGTCAACATGTGAAGATTCTATATGAATAAAAACAAACATATCAGCATCTGCATTCACACAAAATCATGTCAGAAAACATGATCAGAAACTCACTGAGAAGGAAATGATCAGAGATGTATGAGAAGGTGAAGAAGATGTGTCATCATTCATGATAATACATTATTCTGGCAATTGTTAGAAGATAAATAAGTCCTGATCATGTTTCACAATGCATTATACTTACTGTTAACAAACTGCCTGATATAGGCACTACAATGACACTTGTTGTGGAAACAGGGAGCCATTGCCAGAAACATGTATGATGTGATAGATGAACAGATAGAAAGAGTTGAACAGGAGAAGAAGTAGAAATCTTGAATGAGATAGTAGCATTCAATGATGACAATGATGAAGATGATGATTGAAGAATGAGAAAAGTTAGTGAATGAGTGATGTAATATAGTGAAAGTTTCTTTGTGAGAATGTACACAGAATGCTAGCTGAATCAGGAATAGATTACATAATTGTGAAATGCTAGTAGTGAGCTAATCCGCATGAAGCTAGAGTGTATGACATGATCATGTAAGTGTGACTGAATCTGATGGAGGAGAATGTGGTTTGAAAGAACATATAACTGTCAGATAATAAACACAGCCGCTTCCGAACTACTAGCATACAAATGTAAAGAGGGCCCTAGCAGCCACTAATTAATTTAGTGTATGAGATTCAATATATAAGAAGCCGGCGTACGCCTGTAATCGTACGCTGGCTTAAGCAACCTTTGAATCACAAAGTAGTTGAAGAAATCATAAAACTATTAAAATCTGAAAGATAGAATGAGCTATATTGAAATTCTGATCAAGATATCTCAAATGAAATGCTTGAGAATAGAGTGAAGCTTATTACATCTATTATTCTAACAAGTGTTAGAGATAATATTTCAAAGAGAAAATCTTCTGAGTATTTAAAACCTTGATGAAATGAGAATATCTCATCTAAAAGAAAAGAATTAGCTACTGCTAGAAGAGATTGAAAGAATGATGTAATATCTGATAAAGAGTTCAAAGCTGTCAGAAATGAATATTTTTCAGATATTAAAAGAGCTAAAACAGACTGCTGAAATAAATTTCTTAAAGAAGCATAAGAAAAGGAAGTTTTTAAAGCTTTTAACTATACTAAAACAAGAAGTGTAGCAAAACTTTCAGTCTTAGAATATGAGTTTCAGAATGAATCATATAGAGCAAACTCTTTTGAGAAAAAATATCAATCTTTCATGAGAATTCTCTTTCAGAACTCACCAGATTCAGATTCAGATTCAGAGAAAGAGAATATATCATCTCTCAACTACATTGATGAAAATGACTGGGAATGACCTGATCTTACACAAGATGAATTAGAGTTAGCTATCTTCTCTAGTTCTGTTAAAACTGCTGCAGAGCCTGATTCAATTAATCACTTGATTATTTCAAATACATATTTCTACTTAAAGAATGAATATTTTGAGCTCTTTTTCAATCTCTTGAAAAATGAATATTATTCTGAATACTGGAGAGAAGTCACTGAAGTGATTCTTGTAAAATCTAATAGAAAAACTTCAATTCCTAAGTCATATAGAGTAATATCTCTATTAAACTGTCTAGGAAAGATTTTGAAAAAGATAATAGTTACTCAACTATCTTTTATAAGCTCTATTAATAACTCTCTTTTATTCAGTGAATAAATGAGAGATAGAAAACAATGTTCTGTAATTAACACTGTTCTCTCAGTTATTCATGATATTCAAATAGCAAAGCATGAAGATCTAATCTCAACTGCAGTTTTTATTAACATAAAAGAAGTATTTGATCATATTTCAAAGTCAAAGTTAATTCAGACTTTGAAGATGTTAAAACTGTCACTTTCTCTAATAAAATGAGTTAACTGTTTTATATCTAAAAGAATCATACAACTTTTCTTTGATAGAATGAAACAAGACAAGACTGAGATAAAAATAGAAGTATCATAAGAATCTTCAATCTCACCTATTTTATTCGCAATATACACTGCATATCTATTTAAAAATAGAAATATGAGAATAGTGCAATCTCTGAGTTATGTGAATGATATTGATCTAGTCTACAGCTCAAAAACTATTAAAGAGAATTTGAAAGTGATTGAAGAAGCTGCAAAGAAAATCTTTATTAAAGCAGATATCAATTAAATTCAATTTGATATGAATAAAACTGAGTTAATTCATTTCTTTTCTAGATTCAATGAGAAAGAACTATCTCTAACTCTTTTAAATAGAGAGATTAAACCTAGTGTAAATGTCAAATAATTAGAAGTATGATTAAACTCCAAGTTGAAGTTTAAATATCACATTCAACAAAGAACTGTCAAGGCAGAAAGACTATTGAACAACATAATCAGACTATTAAATACAGAGAGAGGTCTATTCTTCCAGGCTATGAGACAGTTATATGTAGCCTGTATTACATCAGTAGCTGATTATGAAGTTCAAGTTTGATGAAATAATCAAGAGAATTTCACTGAACTCTTTCAAAGTCTGTAAAATAGAGCCTTGAGAAGAATTCTAGAAGCATTCAAATCATCTTCTATTAAAGTAATGAAAATTGAAGCTTCAATTCCTTCTTCTACTATTAGATTTGAAAAGGTCTGTATGAACTATGCACTGAGAGTTATAAAGATGAACTTAAATCATATAATCAGAGAAAGAGTCTCTTCTTCATTTTCATTAATTAACTCTGAAAATGAACTGAATTGAAATAGATTTCTTGATTGAAATGAAAATAATTCTTCAAAGAAAATATCTTCTCAACTTTACATACTATGCTCTCTGATTAAAAATCAATTTTCTTCTTTAAATGTTGAAAAAGTGAATCATGACAAGTTATCTCTCTGAAGAGAAAAGCTTGAATCTCTTATAGACTTATAAATAAGTGAACTATCAAAAGAGAAAGAATATAAACAGTATTTGAAGAGAATTTCTACAATCAATATAAAAGACTCTATTCTGAGTTATTCAGATGACTCAAAAAATGAGAATCTGAATAGATTAGATGCAGACATTGCTTATACTGAAGATAATATCAATTTTATCTCAGATATCTGAAATCTAGACTGTGAATCTGAAGTCTTTGATGCTGAACTATTTACAATAGTGAAAGCTTTCAAACTCATAGAAATAAAATCTCATAAAAGAGAAAATAGTTTGAAAGAGATATGAATATTCTCTGATAGTCAAGCTGCTTTAAAAAGACTTAGAAATAGTCAGATTTATAATGATCAAATGAATCTTGAGCTGATCTTAAACTCTGTTTTGAAAATTCAAAAGAGAAGAACATCAAAGCTGATAATTCATCTGCACTGAGTTCCTGCTCATATGAATATTCATGGCAATGAATTGACTGATTCAGCTGCAAAAAAGAGTGCAGAATTAAGCAGATCTATTCAAAAAATTATGTTCTGATCTTTTATAAAGAGAAAAATAAAAGAATCTTGTTTAGACAAGTGAAATGAAAGCTGGCACAAATAAAAGAAGAGTATACATTATTCAAGATTTGAAATAAAACTCAAGTGAAAATCTTGTTCAATTAAATGTAAAAAGAAAATATTCTCATCTATAATACAGCTGAAACTAGGACATGACTATTTCAAAACTTATATACAAAGATTTGATGATAGATTTGACTCAATAGAATGCTCATTCTGCAATGCAAATAAGAATTCTGAGCATATTGTAGTGCACTTAGACTGGCCGCCGGGACCATGAATTTCATGTTTGATCCCATTTGGTCTGGTCCCATACATTTCTTGGCGTGAATCCCGCTGGGACTGGCTATCAAAAAAACATGTAAAGTGACTATATATCAGATCTTAAAATGAAACCATGACTTGAAAAAAATGAGAAAGTGGTCCCATTTGGTCCCATTTAGTCCCATTCTTGGCATAAAGTTACTATTTTTAGACATTTTAAGGTTTTTTTTAGACTATTTTTAATTTTTTAAAAAGTAACGCTTTTTGATAACACTCAAATGAGATTTAAAGTCATTTAAAGCAATAAAAATAATTTAAATTGAGAAGTGAAAATCATGGTCTCATTTGGAAAATGTGACAAGAGTAGACAGTAAGTCTCACTGAGACAGTATGAAACTACTATCTAATGTTAAAACTGTGTAATGGGATAAGTCGAATTGGTAATGAGACTATCAAAAAATCTGGTCCTGGTCTCAGACACGGTCACACGGTCAGTCTAAGTGCACTGTGCATTATACAATAGTCTCAGAGTCAGATTGAAAGAGAAGTATGATCTAAATCAATTAAATATGAGATTCTTATTCTCAACTGAGACAGGAATTAATTACTTAATAGACTTTCTATCAGAAACTCAAGCAGCTACAAGAAAATGACTAAATTCAGAATTATCTGAATATGAAGAGAAGGAAATCAATCAGATATAGTCTGTTAAAACAGCTATATACTATCTTTTAATAATTTGTTTTATTACAGTCTCTCTTTACTTTATTCTTTTCTTTATCTTTTTCTTTCAATTCCTTTCTATCTATCTATTTAATGTGTCTATCTTTAAGACTGTGTTCTTTTTCTCTTTTCCTCTGTCATGATATTGTCAAATGATTTCAAAGTATCAAAAGATATTAAAACACTGCAATTTGTAAACAGTTTTTGTATTCTGGGCTGAAATTTTCTGATTTTGCATATCTGAAATTGATGAATGTATAATAGTTAACTTTACAGACATAGAAAAAACTCTGAGAACTTTTAGTTCTCAGGTAGATGTCATAGTCTCTGACTGCATACATCTATAATTGAAGAATAATAATAATAATAATAATAGTACTGTACAGATCTCTTTATAACTTATCTGTAAAGAAATTGAATGTTCTGTATAAATATCTTGAAGAAGTACAATCAAAGAACTGAATACAATTATTAAAGAGTCTGACAGAAGTGTCTATACTCTTTATACTTAAGAAGAATGATAGGCTACACTTATATGTAGACTACAGAGGTCTTAATAAGATAATAGTGAAGAGTCACTATTTATTATCATTATTATTTATTATTATTATTATTCTTCAATTATAGATGTATGCAGTCAGAGACTATGACATCTACCTGAGAACTAAAAGTTCTCAGAGTTTTTCCTATGTCTGTAAAGTTAACTATTATACATTCATCAATTTCAGATATGCAAAATCAGAAAATTCCAGCCCAGAATATAAAAACTGTTTACAAATTGCAGTGTTTTAACATCTTTTGATACTTTGAAATCATTTGACAATATCATGACAAAAGAAAAGAGAAAAAGAACACAGTCTCAAAGATAGACACATTAAATAAATAGATAGAAAGAAATTGAAAGAAAAAGATAAAGAAAAAGATAAAGTAAAGAGAGACTATAACAAAACAAATTATTAAAAGAGAGTGTATAGCTGTTTTAACAGACTATATCTGATTAATTTCCTCCTCTTCATACTCAGATAATTCTGAATTTAGCCATTTTCTTGTAGCTGCTTGAGTTTCTGATAGAAAGTCTATTAAGTATTTAATTCCTGTCTCAGTTGAGAATAAGAATCTCATATTTAATTGATTTAGATCATACTTCTCTTTCAATCTGGCTCTGAGACTATTGTATAATGCACAGTGCATTACAATATGCTCAGAATTCTCATTTATATTGCAGAATGAGCATTCTATTGAGTCAAATCTATCATCAAATCTTTGTATATAAGATTTGAAATAGCCATGTCCTAGTTTCAGCTGTATTATAGATGAGAATATTTTCTTTTTACATTTAATTGAACAAGATTTCCACTTGGGTTTTGTTTCAAATCTTGAATAATGTATACTCTTCTTTTGTTTCTGTCAGCTTTCATTTCACTTGTCTAAACAAGATTCTTTTATTTTTCTCTTTATAAAAGATCAAAACACAATTTTTTGAATAGATCTGCTTAATTCTGCACTCTTTTTTGCAGCTGAATCAGCCAATTCATTACCATGAATATTCATGTGAGCAGGAACTCAGTGCAGATGAATTATCAGCTTTGATATTCTTCTCTTTTGAATTTTCAAAACAGAGTTTAAGATCAGTTCAAGATTCATTTGATCATTATGAATCTGACTATTTCTAAGTCTTTTTAAAGCAGCTTAACTATCAGAGAATATCCATGCCTCTTTCAAACAATTTCCTCTTTTATGAGATTTTATTTCAATGAGTTTGAAAGCTTTCACTATTGCAAATAGTTCAGCATCAAAGACTTCACATTCAGAGCCTAGATTCCAGAAATCTGAGATAAAATTAATGTTATCTTCAGTATAAGCAATGCCTGCACCTAATCTATTCAAGTTCTCATTTTTTGAGCCATCTGAATAAACCAGAATAGAGTCTTTTATACTGATTGTAGAAATTCTCTTCAAATGCTGTTCATATTCTTTCTCTTTTGATAGTTCACTTATTTGTAAGTCTATAAGAGATTCAAGCTTTTCTCTCCAGGGAGATAACTTCTCATGATCAACTTTTTCAATATTTAAAGAAGAAAATTGATTTTTAATCAGAGAGCATAGTCTGTACAGTTGAGAAGGCATTTTCTTTGAAGAATTATTTTCATTTCAATCAAGAAATCTATTCCAATCCAGTTCATTTCCAGAGTTAATTGATGAAAATGAAGAAGAGACTCTTTCTCTGATTATATGATTTGAGCTCATCTTTACAACTCTCAGAGCATAGTTCATACAGGTGTTTTCAAATCTAATAGCAGGAGAAGGAATTGAAGCTTCAATTTCCATTGCTTTAATAGGAGATGATTTGAATGCTCCCAGAATTCTTCTCAAGACTCTGTTTTACAGACTTTGAAAGAGTTCAGTGAAATTCCCTTGATTATTTCACCAAACTTGAACTTCATAATCAGCTACTGATGTAATACAGGCTATATATAACTGTCTCATAGCCTGGAAGGATAGACCTCTCTCTGTATTTGATAGTCTGATTATGTTGTTCAATAGTCTTTCTGCCTTGACAGTTCTTTGTTGAATGTGATATTTAAAATTCAACTTGAAGTTTAATCATACTTCTAATCATTTGACATTTACACTGGATTTAATCTCTCTATTTAAAAGAGTTAGAGATAGTTCTTTCTCATTGAGTCTAGAAAAGAAATGAATTAACTCAGTTTTATTCATATTAAATTGAATTTAATTGATATCTGCTCTAACAAGATTTCCTTTGCAGCTTCTTCAATTACTTTCAAATTCTCTTTGATAGTTTTGAGCTGTAGACTAGACCAATATCATTCATATAACTCAGA